>NW_027129254.1:0-10000 GCF_037325665.1 Littorina saxatilis
CATATTTAGCAATCAATGCACTAAAAGGGACAGCAAATGAACAAAACTGTAAGCATACTGTTTTAGTTTAATTTTTATTTCATCGCTCAGGACTTTGAATTAGGATTTTGTTGTCGGGATTGATCTAAGCGGTTGCCTATGAAGAGTACTCTATAGAGTGTGCGCCTTCTCTCTCTCTCTCTCTCTCTCTCTCTCTCTCTCTCTCTCTCTCTCTCTCTCTCTCTCTCTCTCTCTCTCTCTCTCTCTCTCTCTCTCTCTCTCTCTCTCTTTTTCTCTCTCTCTCTCGCACCGCTTCGGCCAACTCATAATCTTCACTTAGCTCTTTTCACCCCAGAAGAGTATGTGTATTCTCTGTTGTTTTCTTTATCCCCGAGTACGCTAGTACTTGGGCTCAACAGACTTTAATTGTGTGTCTGTGTGTGTGTCTGTGTGTGTGTGTCTGTGTGTGTCTGTGTGTGTGTCTGTCTGTCTCGACTTAACAGCTTATTGCTGGGAAACTACTGGGCGCAGTTCGTTCAAAAGTTGATACACTAACTTGATAATAGGTCCGATTGATCGTATTAAAACTTCATAATGTTACCTGGGACCTAAATGCGAAATAAACCACAAAAACGTCTTGGCGGTGGGCGCAATTCGCGGTGGGATAGAACTGCTGTTCGGCTAATAGAACAGCCAGCCAGCAAGCGACACCAGGCTTTGCGTGCGTGTGCCACTTCGCGTGCTGCGCGACCTAATTTTATGAACGAGCAAAGTTAGCACCCTAGGCATTTGAGTTCACTGGCAACATTGTCAGAGTTGGTGGCTTGGTGGAAAGCACGTCCGCCTATGGCCAAAGTGATCCGGGTTCGATTCCCGGCATTGGCGGTCTATTTACTTTTTATTTTTTATTTTTTAATTCTCTTTTACTATTGTTTATTATGAACGTTTTAATGTTTTATTTTACTCTAATAATTTTTTTAATTGTGTAAAATAAATAAATATATATATATATATATATATTTTTTTTTTAATCCACGTGCACAAGACAAAAGCGTTCATACTGGGAGAGCGAGCCAGTCTGAAGAGTACTCGGGTCCAGCGCGAGCGTTTTTTTATTTCTTCAATGTTAAAATGTTTGTAGATCGTTAGCCAAACGCAAGTTCGACTTTTATACCGCAGAATATCTCAATCGTTTTGCTGAAGAAAGTAGTCCCGGAGTCAACGATAAATATGCAGATGACCTCTATAAATTATTCAATTGTACTCTGAGATCAAAGACAATGACCGAGCACAGGTGAGATCGAGACTTGGTGATGATGGATTATCCATATGGTAACCATAGATTATCCAGAATAATCACCTCCTCAGCTAACAGAGACAAAGAGGCAGGTCATGGGATAGACATGCCCTTACTTATATAAATTGCCATAACAGCCAAATATAAACCGGAAAATATATCTCTGTCAGTGTCAACAACAACTACAGCACAATTCATGTCTGCAAAGGAAGCAGGACAGTTGCTGATTTCAGTACGTATCTAAAGAAGTAGATGCCCATATAGAGAGCAACATTCCGTACATATCTGTCTAAAATCTGTAATAACAATAACAATAACAATAACAGCACTTTATTGTCCATTAAAATATTACATAAAAATGGAAATTATCATTCTGCCTGTGAGAAAATGTCTTCTTCAAGCACTTATATGATACATGGGTATTGGCAATGCTCGCATTCAGGTCTTGCATTAACAGCGCAACATCCATTGCCATGTGTAATCCCGCGTTTTGAAGAATTTGAATGATCGCCCTTGATTTCAAACCAATTACATATAAGTGTCCGGTAAATTCCCATTCCATGTTTTTAATGAGTAGAGAAAAAGTACGCCCGTAATTCTGTCCGGACAATAACAGATCGCGCAGAATTTCTGACCAATCAACGACGAGTATAGCTCGAAAGTCCGCGCGGAATTCCGGCCGTAATTGCGCGCGTCGATCGCCGATTTGGTTTTCCATAGAACAATGGTCCTCCTCAGGACTAGACTATAGAGTGCTGCTGAAAATGCCGAGTAAGCACTAAATCGCTTTAGATATGATAACACCAAAAGTTATATTGCGGAAATTACAGCATAAGCGAAGGAGGTCACCCTTTACTTTGTGTGTCTTTGCTACTTATACATGCATACCAACGTGGTATTCACGACTTGCACGACCCCGTGACCAAACATAATTGACAAACCCAAGGTGAAGGTTTGCTTGGGGTCAATGAACTTCCGTGTCAATAAAAACACGTGGAGAAAACACATGGATACTGTTCTGAAACTTGGACTGCGTTGAAAGACTGATCAGCACACTGTGCAGAAGCCCTGCGAAAGTGAATCCTCTGTGGAACGTTCTAACACACAATTATCACATGCTTAACTGCATGGGAAGCATATTTGACCCTATTCGACTTTTCTGTCTGCAAATACAGCGACAAATTCATGATCATTTTCAGCTGAAGAAAAAAACGAAAAGCGATTACCTCCCTTTGTTTAAAAAAAAGACCTATTGATATATTTGGCCCAACAATATGTGAGGACACTTTTCGTAATGATTGTCTAAAAGATCCGGAAGTTTGTTGTCCTCCAACAAAGGAGATATAGTCGAGACTAATAATGGCGGCCATTGTGCGTTCAGTCCCAAACCCTACTGCAAGTCGTGACTAAAATATAGATCTAGACAAATCGTGTCGCAGACAATACCTTTCTACACGGGGGATAACCGGTCAAATGCCGAACAGAAGCCGAATGCCGCTCATGACACGTGTGAAGGCAAGTTTTGTCTGTTTTCTAGGTATTGTTTGATTTATGTCGGGATTTAAGGTAAGCTACTGATTCAGCGATGACTAAATTTGTTTCTCGATGCATAAAAAGTCAGGGAGCGATTGATATTTGCCCGTAAATATCCTTCAAAGCTGAAAATGTCCGCGATCGAGCACCGGAAATGGCTGTTCGATGGGTTTTGCAAGTAGAAATGTGCTTTATTTCACCAAATCAGCTCGTATTTGGTGTGGGTACGGGATTCTAGAGGACGAAGGAGTCATAAGAGGTGCAAAGAAGTGCTATTTGGGAGTAGAATAAATCTTCCGAGACAGTAGACAAGAGAAGGTCATATTTGAGAGAGGAGCGCGTAGGCCGATTGTCTTTCCGACAAGCGAATGATACAGCAGATTAATCATTCGTTTTGACCAGAAACCTAGTCTCTAGTTTTTATGAATGAGTTTTTTAATTAAAACAATCACGAGAACTCTCTCGCTTAGCCTAATGGCTGTTCGATGGGTTTCGCAAGTAGAAATGTGCTTTATTTCACCAAATCAGCTCGTATTTGACATCGGTTTGGTATATATATATATATTTTCTAATCCTACCGCGAACTGGATAGCAGACGCGGCACGACTGTTGCACCACACTTTGAAGGGGATATAGCTCAGTTGGTAGCGCGCTGGATTTGTATTCAGTTGGCCGCTGTCAGCGTGAGTTCGATCCCAGGTTCGGCGGAAATTTATTTCAGAGTCAAATTTGTGTGCAGACTCTCTTCGGTGTCCGAACTCCCCCCCCCCCCCCCCCCCCCCCCCCCGTGTACACTACATTGGGTGTGCACGTTAAAGATCCCACGATTGACAAAAGGGTCTTTCCTGGCAAAAATTGCTTAGGCACAGTTAATAATTGTCTACCTATACCCGTGTGACTTGGAATAATAGGCCGTGAAAGGTAAATATGCGCCGAAATGGCTGCAATTACTGGCCGTATAAAATTTCATCTCACACGGCATCACTGCAGAGCGCCTAGAACTGTACCCACGGAATATGCGCGATATAAGCCTCATTGATTGATTGATTGAAGTAATCCCACACTTTGAAGTAAATTACTTCAAAGTGTGGGGATGTGCCCCACACTTTGAAGTAAACCCATTTTTTACTTCAAAGTGTGGGGGGATCTTCCCACACTTTGAAGTAAACTCAGTTTTTACTTCAAAGTGTGGGGGATCTTCCCACACTTTGAAGTAACTTACTTCAAAGCGTGGGACTTTTGCATCGCCTGTTTGAGCCTGATGATTTTGTCAAAAAAAATGGCAAAGTCTTTTGGATGAGTGAACAGAAAAAGTGAGCGAGCCAAGAAACATAGGGATGTTTGTTATCAGGCTTTAAAGGCATATGTACTCGATGACTATACACGCTAATTGCTTTACCAACAGCTGGAGACATGCTAAATTAAGTTCCCTGCAAAATATTGTGGTCTAGGACCCCTTCAATGTTGAGATATGTTAATTTTCATTTTGATCTGGATCGTCCTATTTATAGATTTGGCAACACATGTAACGTTGATGCAAGGGAGCTAACACCGCGGCTTTGTTGACATCCTCACTTTTTCAGAGGCTAGAACAAGCTGTAATGCATGTATTATGGTCCGCGCATGGTGACATATCGTCATTATATGGTCTTATGGTGCGTTTGACATCGATTATGGGCAAACTACACTTTGTAAACACGGGAGCGCGTACATATGCCTTTAAGCAATGTCCCATTGTTGAGTATGACGAAAACTCGTGGTGACGATTTTAAAACATGTTGGGTCACGCATGGTCCAACCTTACATGGTCCAACCTTACATGGTCCAACCTTACATGGTCCAACCTTACATGGTCCAATCTTACATGGTCCAATCTTACATGGTCCAACCTTACATGGTCCAATCGTGCATGGTCCAATCTTACATGGTCCAATCTTACATGGTCCAACCTTACATGGTCCAATCTTACATGGTCCAACCTTGCATGGTCCAACCTTGCATGGTCCAATCTTACATGGTCCAATCTTACATGGTCCAACCTTACATGGTCCAATCTTACATGGTCCAACCTTGCATGGTCCAACCTTGCATGGTCCAACCTTACATGGACAACCTTACATGGTCCAACCTTACATGGTCTAACCTTACCATGTCCAACCTTACATGGTCCAATCTTACATGGTCCAACCTTACATGGTCCAATCTTACATGGTCCAATATTACATGGTCCAACCTTACATGGTCCAACCTTACATGGTGCAACCTTACATGGTCCAACCTTACATGGTCCAATCTTACATGGTCCAATCTTACATGGTCCAATCTTACATGGTCCAATCTTACATGGTCCAATAATATATATGGACCATGTAAGATTGGACCATGTAAGGTTGGACCATGTAATGTTGGACCATGTAAGGTTGGACCATGTAAGATTGGACCATGCGTGACCCAACATGTTTTAAAATCGTCACCACGAGTTTTCGTCACACTCAACAATGGGACATTGCTTAAAGCCATATGTACTCGATGACTATACACGCTAATTGCTTTACCCACAGCTGGAGACATGCTAAATTAAGTTCCCTGCAAGATATTGTGGTCTAGGACCCCTTAAATGTTGAGATATTTGAATTTTTATTTTGATCTAGATCGTCCTATTTATAGATTTGCCAACAGAGGTAGCGTTGACGCAAGGGAAATAACTCCGCGTCTTTGTTGACATCCTCACTTTTTCAGAGGCTAGAACAAGCTGTAATGCATGTATATGGTCCGCGCATGGCGACATATCGTCATTACATGGTCTTATGGTGCGTTTGACATCGATTATGGGCAAACTACACTTTGTAAACACGGGAGCGCGTACATATGCCTTTAAAGCCTGATAACAAACATCACTATGTTTCTTGGCTCGCTCACTTTTTCTGTTCACTCATCCAAAAGACTGCCATTTTTTTGACAAAATCATCAGGCTCAAACAGGCAATGCAAAAGTCCCACGCTTTGAAGTAAGTTACTTCAAAGTGTGGGAAGATCCCCCCACACTTTGAAGTAAAAACTGAGTTTACTTCAACGTGTGGGAAGATCCCCCCACACTTTGAAGTAAAAAATGGGTTTACTTCAAAGTGTGGGGCACATCCCCACACTTTGAAGTAATTTACTTCAAAGTGTGGGATTACTTCAAAGTGTGGTGCAACAGTCGTGCCGCGTCTGCTATCCAGTTCGCGGTAGGATTAGAAAAAATATATATATATACCAAACCGATGTCAAATTTATACGAGCTGATTTGGTGAAATAAAGCACATTTCTACTTGCGAAACCCATCGAACAGCCATTAGGCTAAGCGAGAGAGTTCTCGTGATTGTTTTAATTAAAAAACTCATTCATAAAAACTAGAGACTAGGTTTCTGGTCAAAACGAATGATTAATCTGCTGTATCATTCGCTTGTCGGAAAGACAATCGGCCTACGCGCTCCTCTCTCAAATATGACCTTCTCTTGTCTACTGTCTCGGAAGATTTATTCTACTCCCAAATAGCACTTCTTTGCACCTCTTATGACTCCTTCGTCCTCTAGAATCCCGTACCCATACCAAATACGAGCTGATTTGGTGAAATAAAGCACATTTCTACTTGCAAAACCCATCGAACAGCCATTTCCGGTGCTCGATCGCGGACATTTTCAGCTTTGAAGGATATTTACGGGCAAATATCAATCGCTCCCTGACTTTTTATGCATCGAGAAACAAATTTAGTCATCGCTGAATCAGTAGCTTACCTTAAATCCCGACATAAATCAAACAATACCTAGAAAACAGACAAAACTTGCCTTCACACGTGTCATGAGCGGCATTCGGCTTCTGTTCGGCATTTGACCGGTTATCCCCCGTGTTTCTATGTTTCTATAACTAAGTGGTTTGTTTCCCTTCAATCAGCCGCATCACCAACATCTACATCCCAACATATCTGCCTATTTTGTTTTCACAGGTGGTATTATTTTTGACCAAAATATGACATTTTACACAGATCGAGACAGTCAGTGTTCCTCCCAGACGGCGCTAGCGGCCGAGGTGAACAATGCCTGTCGAGATTTGGTCAAAAATACAAATAACATTCATGTATCAATCGATTCTGGGTAGAATTCATTTTAGTTTCTACGATTGAACGCACACAAACATGCACTATTTGTTTAGTCTCGGCTAACCATCTAAATATGAATTGTTGTCATCATTTTCACGAGTTTTCATTCACAAGCACCTGGGAAATAAATCTCATGTTCCCCGGGGAATAAATCCCCGGTTACCATAGTTGCAGGAAGCCCTATTACATGGATAATCAAAAGCTAACCCAATAGAAACGCTCGAGGATTCTTCGGCTCTTTTCATTGGCGTTTCCCCAGACCTAAACAGACGACACTGCTTCGCCAAGTTCCAAATACGAACTGGCAAATGTAAACAAAAAACAAAACTACCTCATCAAAGGTCATACATTTATGCTTTATCGCAAACAAATGAAACCTATCGATATGTTTTATCTTCTCACAATGTCATGGAGTGCGTGTATCTCTTTGGAGAAACACGAACGTCAAGTTTTCCCCTGACACACACATTTTGACCCGTGCACAAGACGTTGTATCGATAAACTAAGCGCAAATAAAAAAATAATGATAAAAAAGCAAAGAACATAGCAACAAGAAATGAAGACATCTGACAAAGCCGAGCAAGCAGAATGACAAGTCTAATGAAAAACAGAGAGGCAATGAGAAACAAGATCGCGATTATCTTTCCTTCGCGGCACGACGCAAATCGTTTGTGTCCTTTGACCCAATTCGTGCAGTGCTGCACGATGCAAATCTTCTGTGACCTTTGACTCAACGTAGCTTCAATATTCGATTACTAATATTTACCACTGAAAACCGAGGGGTGGAATACCGAGAGGGGCAGGGTGGTAGGGCGATGGTGAAATGTAATGAAGAGACACGTGTAGCAATAAGAGAAAACCCATTCTGCAATAACACAAACACGAACAAAAAACCCAACACTGACCTATATGAATATTTAATCAATAATATGATCGTCTGCGTTGCAGGTGTGCAAGTGAAGGGTTGGGGGGGGGGGGGGGAGTAACTTGATCATTAATTTGTGTGTGTCAGTGTTTGTGTTCATGGACTGATTGTGAGGGAGGGGGAGGGTGGGGTGGGGTGTGTTTCAGGTTTTGGTGTGGGTATGAAACGAGCAAAACAATACCCACACTACAAAATCTTGGAGACAAAAAACACTCGCCGTCGCATCATTTTGTCCGCACAATATTATATGCACCAACAACCGGAAAGAAAGGTGACAATGGAAAAAGACTCATCTTTGCTTCCTGCGATTCCTTGCCCCCGACTCGAACGTCGCACGATAATCCACATAACAGATCTGTTGTGAGATGGTCAACGCTGACTGTGCAAGAAAATCACCTCGTTTGAAATACGACAATCCCATCGCTCGAATGCAACATGTGGGCACTATCGTCTCAAAGGCGCTTACTGTTGGTTTCACACACCACTCTGTAGTCGGAACCTACAGAACTTCGCATCCTCAAACCTGACATACTTGTCTCAACATTATAAACTCAAATCACACACAGTAAGTTGCTTTCGCACGCCAGCTTTGAACAACGTGCTGGGGCCCCGAACATGCATTATAATAACAGAACTCGCGTGTCAAACCATGGCTCCCTGTGTTGATTTTTCACTTAATGTTGAACCACCAAAATGATGACAAAAACGATGTTTGATGGTTTGTTGCCAGACTAGCTTTTTTGTCGGTCCTCGGGGGGCATATCGACTTTTGTTTCATATTTATTGACCGCGGCCTTCGGCCTTGGTCAATAAATATGAAACAAAAGACGATATGCTCCCCCTCGGACCGACAAAAAAGCTGGTCTGTCAACACCCCATCAAACATCTTATATTGTCGGCCTCTGACGTCACATGGCTCAAATTCAGGGAAATCGAGAGTTAAATCGATACATATGTTTAATGTGCAATACCTCCCTAAAGACATTACACACCAAGAAGAGCAAATCGAAAATATGCGTACGTTATTCATTGATTGATGAACACTGTACTGACAAATGTACCAGGAAGTGTACAGTGATTGTCTCTAAGTGCTTTGCTTTGTTGTGCAGAGGCATTTAACTTTTAGTGAATTCACACTTACGATTAACACTGTGTGTATATAATACAAATGAGTTGGCAACGCAAGAAAGGTTCTTTTTTAACTACTTACCGGTGTGTCCAACCCTTCCCACGTCTGCTGGACAAACGCTTCGCCAACTCCTAGAAACTGTTCAGGATCGTTGCATGTTGAAAGTAGACGCTGTTCATCACGTCTTTTCTTCTTCTTCTGACTATTTCATAAGAAACGACATGTGTATTGCACAACTGAAATCTTACCAAGAACACGAATGTGGAATATAAAGCTATCAATGTTTGTCAGCGTAATCTGTTAATGATCACCACATGTTTTTTAATAATTTAGATACGCCTTATTTGTTCTTGGTAAATGACACAGTAAATGCGTTTGTTGTATCATAAACACTGTATTTAACTTACTGTACAATTGCTTGTAATTGCGATTGCGTTATGGTGACACTACTTATCATATATGCTTTAGTGTGACTTACTTGAACGTAGAATGTATTTTATATTTTGCATTGCATCATCATTAGTGTAGTAGTGTTTGCATTTCATTTAGCCTAGCTTCTATAGTATTTCGGTTGTAGTTTTATGTTATGGGTTGTATTTTAGATTTAGTCCATATTTTACCAGGCAATCCAGCAGAGTGATATCGCGAGAAACGTCTCATGTATCAGAAAAAGGTTAGCTGTACTTGCCACACAGAAAACAAACAAATACAAACAACCAATCTGTGTTTCCTGGCAAGACGTTCAGTATATCACTGACTTGGCCACAACCACACAATGAACGCTAATGGCTGTTCACTGAAGAAGAAGAAGAAGAAGAAGAAGAAGAAGAAGAAGAAGAAGAAGAAGAAGAAGAAGAAGAAGAAGAAGAAGAAGAAGAAGAAGAAGAAGAAGAAGAAGAAGAAGAAGAAGAAGGAGAGGAGGAGGAGGAGGAGGAGGAGGAGGAGGAGGAGGAGGAGGAGGAGGAGGAGGAGGAGGAAGGAGGAGGAGGAGGAGGAGGAG
>NW_027129254.1:12500-14676 GCF_037325665.1 Littorina saxatilis
TTGGTCACGACTATAACTCATTTGCCACGAATTTGATGCAAAAGGTCGCCTCTTCTCTCAAACGGAAGGGGGGGGGGGTGTGGACTGCCCGCCAAGCTGGATATTTTTTAACAAAACTGATTATGATACCTGTGAATATTTGGCACAGAATGAAAACAAATGCATTCACCATAATTATACAATTGCTGAGTGTTCTTACCAAGGTCATGTTTTGATGCAGCTGGATGGTAGCGTACTACGTTGAAACCAAGTTCTGTCGCACTGAGTTTTGTGTGTAGGTTACAGGTCACTGCAGCTGGTTGTCCAGGTGAAAAAGTCCCTGCATTGCATGTAATTGGCCTCGCGCCACTTTTTGCGCAGAGCAGGACTATCATCAGGAGAAGAAGGTTGATACATAAGACATACTCAAGCTTCATCGTGGCCTGAAAAAGCAAGTTGCCAAATTGACATGCATCGATCATGCCTCGGGGGGCATATCGACTGTTGTTTCATATTTATTGACCGCGGCCACATACCTTATTCAAGACACGGATGGTTGCATTGATTGTTTCACCTGTGCAACTGCACAACAAAGCTTTGCTGAATATTCCAGTGTCTGCATAAGTCAGAGTCAACACAGATTTGAAAGTCAGAGTGTCCTTGGTATGTTTTGATCAGGACCGTTTGTACGATGAGACAAACAAACACGACCTTGCACTGCCGATTACTAGACCGTGTGTAGACCTGATCTGTTTTGCATACACTGCCTGAACAGGTTACCCTCCAAAATAATGTCACCGTCACTTCTACTTCGTCTGTCGGCTGCCACACAAAGGTGTCATCGCTCGTTTGATATGTTACATGTTTGAACGTGTGGATCTTTTCGTGTATTGCCGGGTTTTCTTTTCTCTTGTCACCTGAGTAATACTTCGTTTTACAATCACAAACACACACACACACACACACACACACACACACACACACACACGCACACACACATACACACATACATACACACACACACACACACAATAGCGCACAAGTGTTTCTTACTAGAGTTTAAAAGACGATCACAATATTGTTTTTGTCAAGAATGGTTTTCCTATTTAGAATGCAGTGAACGTTTCGACATTTATAATTGTTGCAAAACATGCTTGGAAAAAGATAAATACATTCAAATAATCGAAGATATTAAGTACACAGTTTTCTCTTACTCATTTCCGCGCAGGAGTATCCGAAATCAACGCTCACAAGTTTCGGTACGCACCAAACCAAACGACAAGAAACTGTCCTCTCTGTACAGCTGATAAAGAAGATGAACACCATGTTGTATTTGTATGTCCTTTTTATCAAGACCTTCGAGCAAAGTATTTGAAAATCTCGAACTCTAAGACGCTGCAAGTACAACTTGTGTATTTCTGTGGCAGTAATGAGGATAATGTGATGAACAGCTTCAGCAGATTTGTGTTCTTCGTGTTACAGAAGAGACGAACCCGTATCAATCAGGTGCAGTGACATGTCATCAGGGACCGGCACGGTTGGCCTAGTGGTAAGGCGTCCGCCCTGTGATCGGGAGGTCTTGGGTTCGAACCCCGGCCGGGTCATACCTAAGACTTTAAAATTGGCAATCTAGTGGCTGCTCCGCCTGGCGTCTGGCATTATGGGGTTAGTGCTAGGACTGGTTGGTCCGGTGTCAGAATAATGTGACTGGGTGAGACATGAAGCCTGTGCTGCGACTTATGTCTTGTGTGTGGCGCACGTTATATGTCAAAGCAGCACCGCCCTGATATGGCCCTTCGTGGTCGGCTGGGCGTTAAGCAAACAAACAAACAAACAAACAAAATGTCATCAGGGTCTTAATGTATTTGTTGAATGTTATGCGTGACTATAATTTATAACTGTGCAGATACTATTGCTGTTATTTTAACCACTATTGTAAGGGGCTGTGGCCTTGGACAATTACAGATTTGTTCTTGTGCTTGTTCTTGTTCTCGCTCTCTCTCCCTCTCTCTCTCTCTCTCTCTCTCTCTCTCTCTCTCTCTCTCTCTCTCTCTCTCTTTCTCTCTCTCTCTTTCTCTCAGTCTCTCTCTCTTTCTCTCTCTCTTTCTCTTTATATCTCTCTCTCTCTCTCTCTTTCTCTCTAGGACACACCGACGCATATGCACACTCCACCCACCAGACACATTCGCACACACAA
>NW_027129255.1:0-12500 GCF_037325665.1 Littorina saxatilis
CTCTCTTCGCTTTAACTCTCTGAGCGTGTTTTTAATCCAAACATATCATATCTGTATGTTTTTGGAATCAGGAACCGACCAGAAATAAGATGAAAGTGTTTTTAAATCGATTTCGGAAATTTAATTTTGATCATAATTTTTATATTTTTAATTTTCAGAACTTGTTTTTAATCCGAATATAACATATTTATATGTTTTTGGAATCAGAAAATGATGAAGAATAAGATGAACGTAATTTTGGATCGTTTTATAAAAAAAATAATTTTAATTACAATTTTCGGATTTTTAATGACCAAAGTCATTAATTAATTTTCAAGCCTCCAAGCTGAAATGCAATACCAAAGTCCGGTCTTTGTCGAAGATTACTTAGCCAACATTTTAATCAATTTTATTTAAAAATGAGGGTGTGACAGTGCCGCCTCAACTTTTAGAAAAAGCCGGATATGACGTCATCAAAGACGTTTATCCAAAATATGAGAAAAACGTCTGGGGATATCATACCCAGGAACTCTCATGTAAAATTTCATAAAGATCGGTCCAGTAGTTTACTCTGAATCGCTCTACACACACACACGCACAGACACACACACACACACACACACACACACACACACACACACACACACATACACCACACACACACACACACACACACACACCACGACCCTCGTCTCGATTCCCCCCTCTATGTTAAAACATTTAGTGATCAAAACTTGACTAAATGTAAAAAGGGTTCACACACACACACACACACACAAACACACACACACACACACACACACACACACACACACTCACACACACACACACACACACACAGTTCGCACTTGCAATAGGGGCGGGGATGTAGCTCAGTCGGTAGCGCGCTGGATTTGTATCCAGTTGGCCGCTGTCAGCGTGAGTTCGTCCCACGTTCGGCGAGAGATTTATTTCTCAGAGTCAACTTTGTGTGCAGACTCTCCTCGGTGTCCGAACACCCCCGTGTGTACACGCAAGCATAAGACCAAGTGCGCACGAAAAAGATCCTGTAATCCATGTCAGAGTTCGGTAGGTTATAGAAACACGAAAATACCCAGCATGCTTCCTCCGAAAACGGCGTATGGCTGCCTAAATGGCGGGGTAAAAAAACGGTCATACACGTAAAATTCCACTCGTGCAAACAACACGAGTGTACGTGGGAGTTTCAGCCCACGAACGAAGAAGAAGAAGAAGAAGAAGCACTTGCAATGATAATGACAGAAGAAGCCAAGACCAACAATTTCATTTTTGATTATTCAACCAAACCCTTTAGTTCCCTGTTGTCTTCACACTGCAACTATAGGAGAGAACTAAAAGAAGCAAACAACATTTTATTATGATGCATTCCCTTAACAAAATTGTGTTTACCCCCCTGCCGTCTACGATATGTGTCTTTATTACCCCCTGTAAATCTACTTGTAAGAGTGGCCTACTTGTCATTCGCTCCGCATCTATATTCTCTTCTAACTGATGAGACAATGCTCCTCTTCCTACCCCCCCCCCCCCCCCCCCCCCCCCCCCCCCCCCCCCCCCCCGCCTCCACCTCCACAACACCTCCCCTTCTCCACTCCCAAATCTCCTCTTTCAGCGGACCATGTCTTTCTTCCAAGCAAGCGCCATCGTTATTGTATCATTTTATTTTTCGTGTTTGGTTCACGGTTATTTAGACGCACATTTGCTGGTACACTGCGTTCAAGCTCTGTACCCCAGCGTCAACCTCTGCCCTCTCGGCCTCCACGTAGGGCACGCCCTCGCAGCCTGTCATAGCGGTGTCAATACACTTCAACAGGTGGGGGATGGCCCTGAAAACAGACAAATCAAAACTTGACAAAAGAATTTGACAGGAGAAAAGGTTCCGTACAACTCTCGCTTACTCTATTACACATGTCGTATGCACAAAGAGCGATTACTTCCCTTTGGTTATTTGATAAAAAATAAAAATAAATATTATCGCCATATGCTTTTTTTTTTCTTTCTTTTTTTTCCCCTCCTTTCCAATCTCTTTTTTTTCCCCACCAAATTACATTTTACAAAGGAAAAACATATGATTGTTCTTCTAATGATGTACTTCAATATTATATTGTTATACATTGTTAAAACCGGCACGGTTGGCCTAGTGGTAAGGCGTCCGCCCCGTGATCGGGAGGTCGTGGGTTCGAACCCCGGCCGGGTCATACCTAAGACTTTAAAATTGGCAAGCTAGTGGCTGCTCCGCCTGGCGTCTGGCATTATGGGGTTAGTGCTAGGACTGGTTGGTCCGGTGTCAGAATAATGTGACTGGGTGAGACATGAAGCCTGTGCTGCGACTTCTGTCTTGTGTGTGGCGCACATTATATATATGTCAAACAGCACCGCCCTGATATGGCCCTTCGTGGTCGGCTGGGCGTTAAACAAAAAATAAGAGGACTGGGTTGAGCGTGTCTGGGTTTGAAGTGTTCTGGTGTCAGTCTGAGCTGATGAGTGTGCAAGGGGTATGCTCTCTTCCAAAAAACATCAAGATCTTGACTAAAGTTAACCAAGTCGCGTAAAGCGAAATCACTACATTTAGTCAAGCTGTCGAACTCACAAAATGAAACTGAACGCACTGCATTTTTTCACCAAGGCAATATAGCTTCGTCAATCCCCCACGGCAAGGAAACCGCTTACACTTTTCACGTGGAAACCGCAGTAAAATTGACAAGCCAGTATAACGCAGTTACGTTTGCGCTTTGCAGGAAAGCGCGCTTTTCTCTATTCTTTTTAACTTTCTGAGCTTGTTCCAAACATAACATATCTATATGTTTTTGTAAGCAGCAAATGTTAAAGAATAAAATATCATTATTTTCGAATCGATTTCTAAAATAAATATATTCTAATTACAATTTTAAATTGTGTATGACCAAACTCATTAATTAGTTCTGAAGCATCCAAGCTGAAATGCAATACTAAAGTCCGGACTTTGTCGAAGATCGCTTTGACCTTGGCCGGTCGTCGTGGGTCCGTGTAGACCCAGAAGGGTGTTTAATTGCAAATATCTCTTAAACCATGTAAGCTTACGTTGGTTACAAAAACCAATAATCACCTGCTGCTGGCGCATTGATACACGCTTAAAATAGACTCGGTTAGCCTTGAGGGTCAAGTACAAGTACAAACAAGTCGCGTAAGGCGAAATTAATACATTTAGTCACTAGATGAATACCCGCTTCGCCGGGTACGGCTTCGCCGGGAAGAAGTCGAGCCGAATACCTGGCTGCGCGAAGGAAGGGAGATAAACGCGCAAAACACTGGAGAAGAGTAATAACCGGCTTCGCCGGGACAGTGACCTTCTAAAAATAGTATAACGGGAATATGGATTGAGCGTTGTCGACAGTGACCTTCTAAAAATAGAAACGGTAATATAGATTGACGCCACACGAAGGAAGGGAGATAAACGCTGAAAACACTGGAGAAGACAAGGAAGAGTTACTGGGAATGGATCCAGAGAAAAACCAAAATCGGTTCAGCGCTGCGCGCTGAGAGCACGTGTTGAAATATCTCATCGACCAGGTTGTGTCCGGGGTGTACCTGAATATGGCCACCAAATTTGAAAGAGATCCATCGAGAACTTTGGCCATGCATCGCGGACACACACACACACACACACACACACACACACACCACACACACACACACACACACACACACACACACACAAGTCGTATATATATATATATAGAAGCTGTCGAACTCACGGGATGAAACTGAACGCACTGTATTTTTTCACCAAGACAGTACAGCTTCGTCAATCCCCGCGTGAAGGAAATCGCTCACCTCCCACGTGCAAAACGTAGTGATATTGACACGCCAGATTAGCGCGGCAGCGTATTGTGCTAAGCAAGAAAGCGCGCTTTTCTGTATTCTTGTTACCTTTCTGAGCTTGTTTTGAATACAACCTATCATATCTATATGTTTTTGGAATCAGGAAATGATAAAGAATAAGATGAAATCTTTTTTGGATCGATTTCTTACATTTTAATCGTAAGACTAATTAATCTATTTTCGTTAATTGTGATCACATTTTAAGAGTAAACATGACATATGTATATATTTTTAGATTCAGAATGTGATGAAAAATACGATACAATCAATTTTAAATCTGTTTGCGAAAAATCGATTTTAATGGCAAGTTTAATGAGCAAACTCATTAATTAAATTTTAAACCTCCAAGCTGAAATGCAATACCAAAGTCCGGGCTTCGTCGAAGATTACTTGACCAAAATTTCAACCAATTTGGTTGAAAAATGAGAGCGTGACAGTGTCGCCTCAACTTTCACGAAAAGCCGGATATGACGTCATCAAAGACATTTATCCAAAAAATGAGAAAAAAATCTCTGGAGATACTATACTCAGGATCTCTCATGTCAAATTTCATAAAGATCGGTACAGTAGTTTAGTCTGAATCGCTCTACACACACACACACACACACACACACACACACACACACACACACACACACACACACACACACACACACACACACACGCACACACACACACACACACACACACACATACACCACGACCCTCGTCTCGATTCCCCCCTCTACGTTAAAACATTTAGTCAAAACTTGACTAAATGTAAAAAAAGAACGCCACAAAAATACGAGGAACATAAGTTATGCGAAGTGATGACGTTGATTGTTTGACATAAGTTGGCTCATGAATTATTCCCGGCTATGTCAGTCAGCTGTAAGCATTGCGTTGTGTTTGGGATGAAAAGAAAATTATTGTGAGTTTGCTTCCATAGATCAGTCAAAACAGAAGGGAACATGTATGTAAAAGAAAAACAAGAGGCGAAGCCTTCAAGGCTCCCGTAAGAAACAAGAGGCGAAGCCTTCAAGGCTCCCGTAAGAAATCGACAAACAGTAACACAAGCTCAATCACTCCGTCACACACACACACCACACACACACACACACACACACACACACACACACACACACACACACAGTTAAAACTAACGCATCATATCTACTCCATGTATAATTTTCAAAAGAAGGCAAACAGATAAAATGACTGTGTATTTGTTGGTGTAGTTGTCCCTGAAGGAGATCTTGTGCAATCCTCACACACACACACACACACACACACACACACACACACGCACACTCGGACACACTATTAAACTGCATCAGCATAATTCTCATGGCAAAGCTTATCTACAATCATTAACCTACCCAGAGCTTGCGTATCAAGATAATATATTCTTGGAATTGTCATACGACTGAGAGTTAAAGATATGGGCGTCACGATGGTCACACTCAGACAGGTTCACATGAGGTTATTTTCCCTGGTCCTCGCACTCCGAAGTCTATGATATTGTCCAGTGACACGTTGTCCTGCTGACAACAAGCTCCGCGTGCCTGGGCATGAACGGTACAAAGAAGACCATTATCTCTCATATACTGGCTGTGTGAAAGCTATTAAGGTCAATAACAGAAAAACCGTGTACTTCCTCACTGCAGCCCTGGGAAGCTTTTAAATCCTGTCCCACTCAATCAGTTATCGGGATGTTCCTGTGGTAGCACAACCTCTTGTTTAGAGTACACTATGCACTATGTCTTTGTATCAGAGAGTTGTAATGTTAATTTGTTAGGACGTCCTTTCCTGAAACAAATGAAAAGTTGGATTACAACGCTGCAGTGTTCTCTGCCCTGGATTGTAGCTTGCCCGTCGTAAATCAGCAGTAGATATGAGGGTACTGTGTTCAATTGGAAATCTACCATCACCTTATCTGTCTTTTACACTGCAGACACTAAGCAATAGGTACCTGCCATGTGGCCACTTTTTCCACTGCTGTCCTCAATCTTATACTTTTCATCAAGACTTGTCACCATGCCGAGTGGATCTAAATTCGGAAGTCGCCATGTGGCTGAGGCATATCTGACATACTCTCAGCGTCGATCTTGTTGTAGCTTATCCTCCTTTCTGAAACAAAAGGCAAAATGCGATTAGTAGTGATGACTACAACCTACACAAATGTAAACAGTGTTTTGATACTGAATGGTCGGGTTATACAAGCCACTTTACCTATGCAGCATGGGAACCCTACAATATGCGAAACATATCAACTGACTGCAGCAGCCTGGTTCTTAAAATAATTCTGACGGTCAACACAGTCAACACACTATTCACAGTCCATTTGTTTGGACGACTGTCGTTGTCTCAAAACTCGCATTCTACCTGCTGTCCAAAAGAAACTAATCTTACGTTGTGCTGCCTTGAAAGAAAATGCCAACAAAGACAAGGAAGCTGTTGCAATGTAAGTTTAGCAAACGTTTGCGAATCACGATAGTGCGTAAACAGCAAACAGTAGGCTGCAATCAAAGAATGAAACGCGACACAGATCTATAGATCTAGCATTCAAAAACTGTCTTTCAAATTTAAGGAAGTTGTTGCAAGGTACCAAATTTTACAGACAGAACCTTGACAGAGCATGTTTTGAAACTGAGGCAAAATCGTAATAATTTTGACTTTGAGAACAAATTCATTCCGTTTCCTTATATCTGCATGTTCAAATAAATGGTGGACAGTTTTAAACGGGCAGAGTAAACTTGAGACTCAACTACAAGTTTTGAAATTCACATAAATCGAACCAAGAACAAAGACATCCAAACATTACAGGCACTTCAGATCAACTCATTTCACAAGAGGTGACTGCCTAGCACTGTGTTTGATATCCGTGTCTGCTGAAATAAAAAGAAATTAAACAAAACGGATTATCAGTAAGCGTAGGTGACACGTTGTAGGAGTGGGAGACACTAGATCTGTCTGTACTTACCGGGGACACGACTGCCAGATCGACACTGCGCTTTCGACAGCTCTTCCTCGCGCAGACACTGGAAAAACGCTGTGCAGATCAAACTGTAGGAAATCTCCTTTGGTATCTTCTTTATCTATTTTTCTGGAGCTAAGAAACCGAACAATGTGAAATCGTCTTCCCCGAATCGGCGAATGCAGAGGTGAGAACTGAAAAGTGAATCTATACCACAATCCTTCACGCGACCTGACCTGATCTTGACCCCTGACCTGGTCTACATACCACACACGACACAAACCAGTCGCCTGCTTTTACCCCCCAAAATCCCACCACCACCCGTTTTCTTTGGATATACACTTTAACTACACACATGCCGACGAAATGTTGATCATTGCTTCAATACTCTGAAGATGTTGCTTGGATAATAACCAGGTGAAATTAGTATTTCGGTGTTCAGTCAAATGTTAAAGTTTCTATCACATACACACGCACGCACGCACGCACGCACAGACAGACAAAGTTTACCATCGCATAGGCTACACTTACGTGAGCGTAAGGCGAAATTACCACATTTTGTCAATCTGTTCAACTCAAAGAATGAAACTGACCGCACTGCATTATTTTCACGAAGACACTATGTGCTTCGTCAATCCCCGCGGCAAGGAAATCGCTGACACTTGTCACGTGGAAAACGTAGTTAAATTGACAAGCCAATATAGCGAAATAGCTTCTTTTTAATTCAAACATAACATATCTATTATGTTTTTGGAATCAGGAAATGATGCAGAATAAGATGAAATTATACTTGGGTCGATTACTAAAATGTTATTATTAATTAGAATAGAGATTTTGAATGACCATTTTTAATTAATTTTCAAGTTATCAAGCTGAAATGCAATCCCATAATCTAGGCTTTGTCGAAGATTGTTTAATCAAAATGTCAATCAATTTAGTTGAAAAATGAGGGCGTGACAGTGCGGCTTCAACTTTTGTAAAAAGCCGGATATGATGTCATCAAAGACATTTCTCGCAAAAGTGAAAAATATATGTCCGACGATGACAACTTCGAAGTTTCAAATGTATAATTGCTGGAAATTCAGCAATGTTTTATTTTGTTATGGGTGTGGATAAGGAGGTGGTGGTGGTGGGTGGGGGGGGGGGTGGCAAATCAAATCAAATCAAATCAATTCAAATCAAATCAAATCAAATCAAACTAACTTTATAATCTCACATGAAGAAATTGCATTGATGGTACATATGACATAAAGACAGACGAAAGACTACAACATTAATATTATATTTGAATATATGTTATGTACCAATGAATAACATTGTTCTCAAACTTACAAGCACTGCCCTGCCCTGCCCTGATGCTCTGCGATGTTCTGGCCGGCAGATGCTAACCTGGCGACTGTACACATCCGAATTTCCTTTTCCATTGCAGTCTCGTCAAGGGGACAAGACAGCACCGCTGGGAAAGAAGAAACACGTCACTGTAAAAGCAGTGTGCCTCACCATTTCACATCCGACCAATCTTTTAAATGGGATTTAAACATCCATCTATTTTACATATACCAAAAATAAACACCTTGACTGCTTACTGTTGAGGGTAGGATTTGTTTTATGAATTAACCTTTGCCGTGCTTCATGGGTTCACACAAACCCATACTTTTAAAGAGTAGTAGTGATTGTAACTATCCCTCTGCCGACGGCGCGGGTTCTGCTACACCCATAATTACCAAAGCGGTGGAACAGTGTCTGTCTGCCTGTTTGTCTCCAAGAGATTGTCTGTCTGTCCGTATCTCTCTGTCTGTATGTCTGTTGTCAGTTGCTCTGTCTGTCTGTCTGTCTATCTGTCTATCCGTCTATCTGACTGTCTGTCTATCTGACTGTCTGTCTCTGTATCTCTCTCTATATCTCTCTCTCTCTGTATCTCTCTCTCTGTCTCTCTCTCTGTCTCTGTCTCTCTCTCTCTCTCTCTCTCTGTCTCTCTCTCTCTCTCTCTCTGTCTGTCTCTCTTAGTCTCTCTCTCTGTCTCTCTCTTAGTCTCTTTCTCTGTCTCTCTTTCTTAGTCTCTCTCTCTTTCTTAGTCTCTCTCTCTCTCTCTTTCTTAGTCACTCTCTCTTTCTTAGTCTCTCTCTCTCTTTCTTAGTCTCTCTCTCTCTTTCTTAGTCTCTCTCTCTCTCTTTCTTAGTCTCTCTTTCTTAGTCTCTCTCTCTCTTTCTTTGTCTCTCTTTGTCTCTCTTTCTTAGTCTCTCTCTCTCTCTCTTTCTTAGTCTTTCTCTCTCTCTTTCTTAGTCTCGCTCTCTCTTTCTTAGTCTCTCTCTCTCTTTCTTAGTCTCTCTCTCTCTCTCTCTTTCTTAGTCTCTCTCTCTCTCTCTTTCTTAGTCTCTCTCTCTCTCTTTCTTAGTCTCTCTCTCTCTCTCCTTCTTAGTCTCTCTCTCTCTCTTTCTTAGTCTCTCTCTCTCTCTTTCTTAGTCTCTCTCTCTCTCTCTCCTTCTTAGTCTCTCTCTCTCTCTTTCTTAGTCTCTCTCTCTCTTTCTTAGTCTCTCTCTCTCTTTCTTAGCCTCTCTCTCTCTCTCTTTCTTAGTCTCTCTCTCTCTCTTTCTTAGTCTCTCTCTCTTTCTTAGTCTCTCTCTCTCTCTTTCTTAGTCTCTCTCTCTCTCTTTCTTAGTCTCTCTCTCTCTTTCTTATAGTCTCTCTCTCTCTTTCTTAGTCTCTCTCTCTCTCTTTCTTAGTCTCTCTCTCTCTTTCTTAGTCTCTCTCTCTCTCTTTCTTAGTCTCTCTCTCTCTCTTTCTTAGTCTCTCTCTCTCTCTCTCTCTCTCTCTCTCTTTCTTAGTCTCTCTGTCTCTTTCTTAGTCTCTCTCTCTTTCTTAGTCTCTCTCTCTCTCTCTTTCTTAGTCTCCCTCTCTCTCTCTCTTTCTTAGTCTCCCTCTCTCTCTTTCTTAGTCTCTCTCTCTCTTTCTTAGTCTCTCTCTCTCTCTCTCTCTCTTTCTTAGTCTCTCAGTCTCTCTCAGTCTCTCCCTCCCCCTCTCCCTCCCCTGCAAGAAGTCGGTGAAGGGAGAAACTCGATGCACCCACTGAAGTAGCGCTGTGGGTTTCCCTGAACCCACCCCGTCGTTAGAGAAATAAACGGTAAAAACCCTCTTTCAAATGTATGGGTTCAGACAAACCCGCATCGTCGTTAGAGAAATAAACGGTAAAAACCCTCTTTCAAATGTATGGGTTCAGACAAACCCGCATCGTCGGGCGTGTGTAGTCAAAAGCGGCATCCGGCAAAGGTTAACTTCACACACGAAAAGCCACTAAAGGTAATTTATCGATCATTACCAATGTGCCCAGAGGACGGTTAATTGTTGGTTTGTGTCCAAGCCAAAAAACGATTTTATGCAGCGTTAAGGTCTGTCCGGTGTAACACGAAAGTTTTATTCCACGAAAAATTGACTCTGGAGTAAAAAGTTCGTACGAAATGTTTACTCCGAGTAAACGTTTCGTACGAGAAAAGAAAACATTACTCCCTCCACGAAATGTTTACTCCCCAAATTCTTACGTCCAGTAAAAAAAAAATCTCGTACGCGAAAATGGAATGCGGGCGAAGGAATAATGACAATATGTGACCTCGCGCAAACGTATGTCGCGCTACCCCTCCCTCCGCCCCTTCCACCACCAGGACTGACAGGGGACAAGGGAGTAAAAGTTGCGTACACATGGCGTGGGCAGTACATTGCTTGTGTTAGATGAGAGTAATTTATTCGTTATTTATTCATCAGGGGAGTAACATTGTCGTTAGAAATTTTTACTCGGAACACACCTGTCGTGGGGAGTAATTTTCTCGTGTTATGGGGGAGTACTTTTTTCGTAAAGGGAGTCAAATGTTCGTACAAAATTGTTACTCCTGAGACACGAAAACAAACAACCCAGCAGACAGGGAAAAAAAAAACACCAAAAACAAAACCTACCAGACTCTTCAAGAACAAGCAAACAAGAAAAAAAGGGTTAACTCACTCGAGAGGGTCACGGCGACAACAACCAGCAAAATCATCAAACGCTCCATCCTCATGCCAAAGATGTCGTGGACTGTGCAGAAGTTTGGCAAAATAAACTACCTCGGTCAGAAAATAATGTTTCTGTGTTGTTCGCACAAGGGCTGTTGCAATTTATACACTTTTTTGCAAGCAAAGGGCAAACTAATCTTGTAACTGCGTTCGTTTCCTGAAATTAGCCAACGTGCAGCTGAGAGTTTCGTCATCATCTATAATTTTCCAACCATTCGGAGAGCAGTTAAAACTCACATGTTGAAAGCGTCGAGTTCATTGCTTTTCCAGCCAACTGCGAATAAGATGTAACAGCGAAATTCAGACTTGATTGAACAGAGCCTTTTCCGTGACCCCAATCACATGATCTCATTCAGCCAATCACTCACCTGACCTCCTTGCTTCGATTTGTCTGGTGCAAGAGAAAGGAACAAATTCAGAGTCAACAGCAGACAGTAAGGATATGGTGCACGGTGTAACACTGTATTTGACATAAACTGAGTACGCAATATCATTTGCTTCTTGCGAACCTTGACAATGCAAGTTTCAAGCGAGTTGCGCACAGCATGGCTTTCTGAGAAGCTGGGCGGTGCCTTGCCATTGTGTATCCCCACCCCACCGGCTGTAGCTTTCAGTGGTTATGTTAAAACATAAGTAAGTTAAACCTTACTTTGTTGCTGTATATATATATATTCGGCTTTATCATTCATTGAACATAAGAAAACATCTCTTTTAACAACTTCTTATCACTTTAACAAAGTGTAGACTCCAGCCTTAATGGGCATTACTACGCGTTACAAACATAACTACGTATAAAGAGCATAACCGAGCACATTGGGCTCGTAGCATGGGAGAAACCAACCATAAATTATGTAATATAGCCTTTGTAAATAAGTGCGAATAGGAGTCTGGGACAGGACGGCATGGGAGGAGGGGTTAGATATCAAGTATGTTCGCCATTGAATAGACTGCCTGGACAGAATAAAACAGTACTCGTGGGTAAATGGTGAGCCAATTACATCGGTGACGCTGTGAATTGACATTCTGAATTCAGGACCCTCATGCAGTGGGGGAAAATTACAACCAGACAGGAGCTACTCTACGCAGAAGTCTTGTTTTGAATTCGTTCTGCACCGACCCCACTTTCATTACCACCCCTACTGACTTACTTGTGTTGATTTTAGTGTGTTTTTATGTCAAAATTTAACCAAAACTTACACAAATATGCTTCTAATTTGTAACTGCCTATTAAAGATACTTTCCAACTGGAGAGAGAGAGAGAGAGAGAGAGAGAGAAACAGAGAGACAGAGAGAGACAGCGGAGAGAGAGAGAGAGAGAGAGAGAGAGAGACAGAGACAGAGACAGAGACAGAGAGAACTTTTAAAAAAAGTTATTTTAATTTGTTACTATGTTAAATATATCCCCACCAGCACCACCGCCACACTCTCTATTGCCATTACCAACAGCAAGGCCTTATTTACTATTGTTGATAGTTGATTAGTATTATTTAAAATGCCATCATTACCACCACCTCTGCCACCACCACTATACCAACACCACCCTCACCAGCACCACTACCACCCTTAATATCTTAATATTTTTCTTATTTGGTTACTATCTCTAAAATACCACCACCACGATTATCAACGCGATCATTGTTACCATTAC
>NW_027129255.1:17500-25291 GCF_037325665.1 Littorina saxatilis
GCGTGAAGGAGAATATGTGTTTTGGGCTTCTGTTGACACGAAGGTGCATGTTTAAAGATGCTTTCTGTCTCCCGGTTCAGGCTTTCATTTCCATGGAGAAAACTTGTTACGTCGGAATGAGTTGTTAAACACTATGCGAACAAGTCGTCCTATTTAGATTCCGCACTGGACATAACAGACTAAACCATCATATGGCCACAAAGCTGAAGCTGGTTCCCTCCCCCTTATGTCCGTGTGGCAAGAATCAGACAGCAGAGCACATCCCGCAGGCTTGTCCATACCACAGTGCTCTGAGGGACACCATCTGGCCAGAGGAGACAGCGCTACAAAAGAAGCTATACGGCCCCCGAGAGGACTTGGAGAGGAAAGCACGTTTCGCCCTGCTTAGATGTGCCCATTTTTTGTTAGATCTGATATTGGGCGAAAAAGTGGTAAAACCAATAAGTAAGTCCACAAAATGCCCAACAAAACAAAAACCATCCATCAGATTATTATGAAAATCGAGTTTTTAACGTAAATGAATGCTATGTATCTTATTATCTCGGTGGGTTGATCTAGATAATCATCACTTTTGAGACATTTTATCAAACAGTAAAAGTCGTTTTTCTCGGAAGTAGGCTCAGTGGACTTACTCGGTTTTGTCAACACACGGCAGTATTGTACTCCCGTGTTTGCCGAAGACGATACGACTGAATAACAATAACAGTGGTCGAAACGTCGTGCTTTGTTATTCGTATCCTCTACGTCAAACACGAGAGTACAATATTGTTCGGTCTTTTTATTCTAAATGATGTTGCACTCACAAGAAATCACTCACTTTTTTCAATTCCAGGTCCATTTCATTCATAACAAAGATCACAAAGAACCGTTTAACAATTTACTCTCACGCTTTACAACATTATAACACACAGTACATATAATTCTAATCCTTTAAAAAATCGCTGCCTATATATTCTTATGAGAAAAAAATAACATTATCACTGGCCGTTCTTGGACACACATCAAAATACAGCGGAGCCTCCTTTAACTCATTGTCTCCCAGGCACGGATATATCCCTACCCACTCATATGGCTCTATCATTCTCCCCTGGTACCGATATATATCCGTTCAGACTGTTAGCTTCAATCGCTTCCTGTAACGTCCATCTAACGCCTGCATTCCAGCGTGTTGATACACAGTTACTACGCAGTGACTACAATTGTGAGTGACCTGCTGCAGCACAGCTGGTCTCGGCTAAAACAAGCTTGGTCAACATAGCTGGGGTACAAAGTGTTTAAAAAAAAACACGATTTAAGACTCCCTCCCTTTCAAGACCTTTTTTGCTCAGATTTTCTATTAATAACCTCTGTGGGGGCCCGGTAGCTCAGTTGGTAGAGTACTGGACTTGTGATCGGAAGGTCGCAGGTTCGAATTCGGGCCGGGACGGACACGAGTCAACTTTGTGTGCAGACCCAGAGGCGGAAGCCATGTCCCACCCCTGTGTCACCACAAGGGCACGTAAAAGATCTTGGTCATTCTGCCATAAGATGATAAGTGCAGGTGGCTGAATACACCTAAACACTCAGACACCTGGGTAGCGCGACTCCGTTGCTGCTAGCTTTCCACTGGGAGGAAGCGACCCGAATTTCCCAGCGATGGGACAATAAAGTAATGAAAAATGGAAATAAGAAATGAAAAATACATTTACCTCCATTTTAAGACTCCTTCCTTCTTAAGTCCTTTTTTTTTCTTCCTTCTTAAGTCCTGATTCTTTCAGATTTGTAAGTTCTTACAAGGGGAAATCCACCGTACCCCAGCCTTGCTATTTTTTGCCTACTTGGGGATTTTGTTTTTGCTGAAATAATGTTTGCACATAATACCTTTGTCAATCTTCTAAATGAATTCAACAACAACAACAACAACAACACATTTAAATAAACCAGAACATGCTAATGATATTTGGTGCGTTTTAGGGGTGCTATTGTGATCTTATCCCTGAAAAGAGCCTTGTCAAATCAATGTCGATTTATATGTTGACTAAAACGAGAAGAAGAGTACCTGTACCTCTAAAGGTAGATTCCTTCCCGATTCGGCTCAGATCTGGTCAGGATTTTACATGGGACACCTTCTTCTTCTTCTTCTTCTTCTTCTTCTTCTTCTTCTTCTTCTTCTTCTTCGATCATGGGCTTAGACTCCCACGTTCACTCATGTCTTTAGCACGAGTGGATTTTTACGTGTATGACCGTTTTTAACCCGCCATTGAGGCAGCATACGCCGATTTCGGGGGAGGCATGCTGGGTATTTTCGTGTCAAGTTTATAACCCATCGAACTCTGACATGGATTACAGGATCTTTTCCGTGCGCACTTGGTCTTGTGCTTGCGTGTGCACACGAAGGGGGTTACGTCACTATTAGGTCTGCACATAAGTTGACATGGGAGATCGGAACAATCTCCACTCTTAACCCACCAGACTGCAGCAACCGGGATTCGAACTCACGACCTCCCGATTAAGAGGCCGATGTCTCACCACCACGCCACTGCGCCCGTCGACATGGGACACCACTTGGACACATACCACAACTCAACACCTTGTGTGCTTTCTCTGCAGAGTGGCAATTTTTTGACACATTAATTTCTTATCGTACACCAGTGGCAATCTCTGAAGTTAAATCATACTGAATAGGAAATCGTCAGAATGTTGATCTTTGGTGTGTGTGTAATGGGAGGTAATTTCATATCCATCGTAAAAGTCGGAACAGATGTGAGATAGTGAAAGAAAAGTTTCCATTAGAAGTATTGTGCCTTTATGATCAAGTGAAATGAACGTGAGGGTTGACTCAAATACTGCATCTTAATGTTTGTGCCCTCGCACATTTTGTTTTCTCTTAACAAGAAGTGTACGTGTTTGTGGCATACGTCATTAAACTCGCGCGTTCGTGTATACATGCGTGTAATGGGTTAGGGGGAGGGGCGAATAACTTTGTGTGAATTGGTGTGTGAATGTGTGTGTGTGTGTGTGTGTGTGTGTGTGTGTGTGTGTGTGTGTGTGTGTATGTGTGTTCGTGTGTGTTTGTGTGTCTGTGCGTGCGAGCGTGAGAAAAGAGAAAGAAAAGAGAGAGAAACACACACACACACACACACACACACACACACACACACACACACACACACACACACACACACACACAGCAATACTGTGTTCAAAATGTTTATTAATATTCCTTCAGATACAGATGGATTCGTTCACAAACAGTGACAACAAACTTACGTGACTACTCAGTCACCTGGTGGTTCTAAATGCTTATACGAATGTGCACTAAAAGCAGTAAGGTTATTACAAAAAACATGTCACGCATGGACCATGTACTGTAACATCGGTTAGCTCAAGTTAACATGCTTTGGGAACGTTAAAACAATGTTTTTAAAAACGCGCTATCCAACGTAAACAACATCGAGATAATGTCTATTCTGCACTTAATTATTTCACATAGTGAGTGTGTGACGTTATGCGTGGGTGTGTATGTGTGTGTGTGCGTGTGTGTGCGTGTGTGTGTGTGCATACGTGTGTGCGTGCGTGTGTGTGTGCGTACGTGTGTGCGTGTGTGTGTGTGTGTGTGCGTGTGTGTGTGTGTGTGTGTCTGTGTGTCTGTGTGCCCAAGAGAGTGTCTGAAAACTCATTTCTTTGCTGTTTAAAGAAACGCATGTCTTGTTAGGACTCCCAAATGTTATTTCTGAATTGAGATTTAAAAATATATATAACGCTAGAAGGAATTATTCCAACATCGCTACGGGACAGAGTTACCGTTTATTCCGTCCATACTGGATGGAAAGGTTTATGAACATGCACTTTTTATGAATAGACAGCGAAAGTCAGACAGACAAACAGACAGATATACAAACATAGAAACAGACAGACAGACAAGACAGACAGACAGATAAAGAGAGACCGAGAGAGACAGGGGAATTCCGACAAAGTGCAAATACATAACTTCAAATAAATTCTATACGGACGATAACTGCGACTAACATACATATTGCAAAAGCCATTGTTCACAATTGTAGCACTATCGTCATGACAGCATTATTGCACAAAACTGTCTCTTAAACAAAATATACAACTCATACACAAAACATAGCAAAACTTGATTTCATATCAGCAGTTAAAAACAATTCGGACGGAAACACCAGTGTCTTAACACCTTCACGGATACACACATGTTCCCTAGCACGGAGTTTTATGTAAACTTGTTCTACCTTCAAATAGAATATGTAAAATAAACACTTAAAATCAGCAGCTACAACAAATTAGAACGCACCCATTTTCGTGACAACACAATAACACAGAAACGTTTCCTTTCATTGAATGTAAAACACATAAAAAATCAGCAGCACATTATCTTAAATCAGCAGCTAAAACAAATGAGGCCAGAACATGTATAATTTCAATACGCCTATGAACGCATACACTCATTTTCTTTGCCGTATATTTGTTCCATAAAATAATACAACATTAAAAATCAGCAGAGTTTTATCTTCAGCAGCTAAAAGAATTTATAGTCAGAGGAATCGGTATTCTTTTGCTGGTACACAAAAAATCAGACAGAAGAAACTACGAACAAACAAACACTAATATAATTATACACTTTTTTTTTTACAGATAATAATCGTGATGTAAAAACTTTTACTTCCTTACACATGAAACATAAACACGCATAAAATACAAACGAGACAAAGACCCCAGTATTCTAACATCCCGAAATGCACAAACAAACATACAGACAAAAAATAACAATAACAATACAAGTTAACAACCAAACACTGAACACTTCACATTCTGCCTCGGCATAACGCCGTAAGTTATGCAACTTTAAATTTAAAGGTATAATCCTTCCACTGTAAACGATTCGGCTTAACATCTCAGAAATGGCAGGGAATATAAGATCATTCCTCCATTTTGAAACGCACCTACAATCAGCAGCGTGATGGATTTCAGAGTAGAGTGGTATTTGTTATGAATTAATAACTTTCTTCGTCTTCTTCTTCTCCACCTTCTTCTTCGTTAAAGGGTTCAAACTCCCACGGCTTTCGCGTGTATGACTGTTTTCCCCCTGTCATTTAGGAAATCAAATGCCGCTTTCGGGGGAGAATTAATTACTTGAATGCTACGGGAAGGAGTGTGCTACCAACGGTTTTATTTTTCATTCTGGAAATAAAAAATGGTATTGTGTGCGTTCTCTGCATACTATCCTCTTTCAATATACAGATGTGTTCCAGGGAAACGTGTGTTGGGTCACTAGGTCATCACACAACTCATTTCTCTCCAAGTGGACTGACAAATCTGACTTGAATATTTGAACAGCACGGCTTAAATGCAATGGGAAGGAGTGTGCTATCAACGGTTTTCAATTTTCGTTCTGGAAAATTGAATGTCGTGTGCGTTCTCTGCATACTATCATCTCTATTAAACATTCAGGATGGGTACCAGGGAACATTTTGATGGGTCACTAGGCCATCACAAAACTCATTTCACTCCAAGTGGATTGAAAAATCCGACTTGAATAATTGAAAAGCACGGGATTAGGTGTCTACATTCGCGTGATCAAACAGAATCCAAAGGCGGGTTGGGAAAACATTCCTCGGCACACCGAATTAAAAAAAAGTAAGAGAGAGAGAGAGACCAAGAGAGAGTCAGAGCGCGCGAGACAGACAGAGACAGAGAAAGACTCGTGCTCGAGATAGAGAGATAGAGAGAGAGAGAGAGAGAGAGAGAGAGAGAGAGAGATATTTCTATAGTGATAGATTGGGGTTTATGAGGAGTTTGGGACGGTGGTGATAAGACGTTAAGGATGCCGCTGCTGCTACTGCTGCTACTGACGATGACGAAGATGATGATCAGGCGAGACAGTATTCACACTCGGCGAAGAAAAGCAAAAGAGGGTCAGAGGGAGGAAAAGAGGCACATAAATCAAGAAAGAAATGATGATGAAGATGATGATAATAATAAACAAGTCGCGTAAGGCGAAAATACAATATTTAGTCAAGTAGCTGTCGAACTCACAGAATGAAACTGAACGCAACGCAACGCAGCAAGACCGTATACTCGTAGCATCGTCACTCCACCGCCCGTGGCAAAGGCAGTGCCCGTGGAATTGACAAGAAGAGCGGGGTATTCGTTGCGCTGAGAAGGATAGCACGCTTTTCTGTACCTCTCTTCGTTTTAACTTTCTGAGCGTGTTTTTAATCCAAACATATCATATCTATATATTTTTGGAATCAGGAACCGACAAGGAATAAGATGAAAGTGTTTTTAAATTGATTTCGAAAACAAACATTTGATAATAATTTTTATATATTTAATTTTCAGAGCTTGTTTTTAATCCGAATATAACATATTTATATGTTTTTGGAATCAGCAAATGATGGAGAATAAGATAAACGTAAATTTGGATCGTTTTATAAATTTTTATTTTTTTTTACAATTTTCAGATTTTTAATGACCAAAGTCATTAATTAATTTTTAAGCCACCAAGCTGAAATGCAATACCGAAGTTCGGGCTTCGTCGAAGATTACTTGACTAAAATTTGAACCAATTTGGTTGAAAAATGAGGGCGTGACAGTGCCACCTCAACTTTCACGAAAAGCCGGATATGACGTCATCAAAGACATTTATCAAAAAAATGAAAAAAACGTTCGGGGATTTCATACCCAGAAACTCTCATGTCAAATTTCATAAAGATCGGTCCAGTAGTTTAGTCTGAATCGCTCTACACACACACACACACGCACACACGCACGCACACACGCACATACACCACGACCCTCGTTTCGATTCCCCCTCGATGTTAAAATATTTAGTCAAAACTTGACTAAATATAAAAAGAAATCCCCCCCCCCAAAAAAAAAGAAAAAAAAAGAAACGGGTACAAACGATTTTTTTTTAAGGGGAGGGGGGAACCAAAGAGGAATTAGTAAACTGACAAAACATTCTAAACGTAGAACACGCAAATAACTAAATAAAAATAAAAAAGCTCCTCAAAACCTCTTGCATACACCCTGACATTCAACGATGTCGCTATTAATCAATAAAAACAACGAGTGTAGCCAGACTTTGAAGTCAAGGTCGTTCCGGACGTCTGAAGGTCAAGTTCACACCACAGGGTCAAGATAAAAGGTCAAGATTTGCCTTCAGACTTCCCCTTTCCTGGCTTATGCTTGCTGGAACAATTTTTCATCGATTGCTTGCCGAGCAATTTGTCGTCGCAGAAGAGGTAATTCGTCATTTCCGTCCCCTCCACATCGCTGTAGATGTGACCCCGATAGCCATCCACCTCAAAAAGGAGGTCAAGGTCGTAACCTTCGTCTGTGACGTATGCCTGTAGGATGGAAAACACAGACACAGGATAGACACAGGTGTGATGTTTACTTACTTTATCTATTCGTAATCATTTATCTTTACATGTATTTGTTTACTTCATTCTTTGTTATTTATTCGTTAATTTAGGTTTTAGGTTATTTACGAATATTCGTTTATTTACCTATCTGTTTTTATTTTATTTATTCATTGAATCGTCTGTTGGAAGCGGTTTTGTATCTCGTTTTACATTCTTTATTTTCTTCGGTTAATTGATTGGTACTACCTCAGCTTGCTTAGCTGTCTTATTTGACAGCACTGATGTTGACTGTATGGAATCTTCAACCTTAAAACCCAAAACCTGACATTCAACTACTGACTCTCACCGGTTAAATAACGCATTTGGAAGAATGCAAATAACATCAAGAACAAATGTGGATGAACACGAAAAAAAAAAA
>NW_027129256.1:0-2000 GCF_037325665.1 Littorina saxatilis
TAATCAATGAGTGTTAGCAATGACCATTGTGAGTCCCGTTGGCGCGGCCGGCCAAGAACACAGAAATTAACGTTGAGGTTTTCAGAAAAGTTTTTCCAACTAAAATCTCCACATTTGAAAGGGAGGGAGTCTTGGAAGGGGGGTTTGAAAATAATAGATATAGGTTCAATTTGTTGCGTTACAAAGTTCTCACCAGCAGACAACAAACTGTGCTAACAACGCCTCGGCGTCGTGCATGCAAGATGAAAAATATGGACTGGGTGGCCGAGTGGTAACGACTGGGTGGCCGAGTGGTAACGACTGGGTGGCCGAGTGGTAACGACTGGGTGGCCGAGTGGTAACGACTGGGTGGCCGAGTGGTAACGACTGGGTGGCCGAGTGGTAACGACTGGGTGGCCGAGTGGTAACGACTGGGTGGCCGAGTGGTAACGACTGGGTGGCCGAGTGGTAACCTCTGGGTGGCCGAGTGGTAACGACTGGGTGGCCGAGTGGTAACGACTGGGTGGCCGAGTGGTAACGACTGGGTGGCCGAGTGGTAACGTACTTGCGCTCGGAAGCGAGAGGTTGCGAGTTCGACCCTGGGTCAGGGCATTAGCAATTTTCTCCCCCTTTCCTAACCTAGGTGGTGGGTTCAAGTGCTAGCTCTTTCGGATGAGACGAAAACCCGAGATCCGTGTACACTACATTGGGGTGTGCACGTTAAAGATCCCACGATTGACAAAAGGGTCTTTCCTGGCAAAATTGTATAGGCATAGATAAAAATGTCCACCAAAATACCCGTGTGACTTGGAATAATAGGCCGTGAAAAGTAGGATATGCGCCGAAATGGCTGCGATCTGCTGGCCGATGTGAATGCGTGATGTATTGTGTAAAAAAAATTCCATCTCACACGGCATAAATAAATCCCTGTGCCTTGAATATGTGCGCGATATAAATTGCATTAAAAAAAAATAATAATAAAAAAATAAAATAAATCCCTGCGCTTAGAACTGTACCCACGGAATACGAGCGATATAAGCCTCATATTGATCGGCGTTAGGACCCCTGCTATTCTCTCTACTCGAATGACCTCCCCCTTCATAGTCAACATTTATGTGAACTTTCTGCAGATGACACCACAATTCACTCTATTAACACAAACTTAACTCGCTTATTAGAATCACTCTAACGCTCTGGAACACTCTTCCGAATGTCCTGCAGGAAGCTACCAACACGGATTCTTTTAGAAACAAACATACATCCCATTTAATCCAAATAATATGAAACTAATCCTGATTGCTACATTCCTTTCGGATACATTTACTCATTTTCTGAATTATCGTTTATTTGGACGAAAGTATGATGTTCTTGCGCAGTATCAGTCGTTTTGCAGAGTCAATGTATTATTGCATAGTATTTTGACTTTACGTTTGATTTGCGATTTTTTGCTTTACACCCGGTCTTAAACACTTATGAACTGCAATGTTTCTATATAATGCGCTTCTTGTGTATACTTTTCTATTCTTTCAATAATTACATAAGAGCCAAAGTGTGGTTTTCAAGGATCACCTTTCTTCCGCAGGCAGCTATGATGCCTCACGTATTTACCTGGGCGCACAAAGAAACGGCACAGTCTTTACCTGGTCCAACGGCCAGCAGGTGGCAGTCCCAGAGTCCAATCACAGCTTCTGGGGAGATACCGAGCCAAACTTCAGCACTGAACATTGCCTCGTTCTATATCTAGAGTCTGAAAATTTAGTCATGAGGTGGCGAGATAATGTTTGTGATCTGCAGAGCACTGGTGTCCTCTGCGAATACCAGCCTGCTAACAACTGACCAAGCTGTATTGGGGCGGGGTTGTGGGGATTATGGGGTCGTGTGTGAGTGTTTGTTGTGGTGGAGGGGGGGGAATAGGTTGTTGTGGGGTCGTGTGTGAGTGTTTGTTGTGGGGGGGGGGGGGGGGACTGGGTTGTTGTGGGGGTTATGGGGTCGTGTGTGAGTGTTTGTTGTGGGGGGGGGGG
>NW_027129257.1:0-2000 GCF_037325665.1 Littorina saxatilis
ACTGTTTTCTGTTTGTGCACATATCTGACTGTTTTCTGTTTGTGCACATATCTGACTGTTTTCTGTTTGTGCACATATCTGTTTTCTGTTTGTGCACATGTCTGACTGTTTTCTGTTTGTGCACATATCTGTTTTCTGTTTGTGCACATATCTGACTGTTTTCTGTTTGTGCACATATCTGACTGTTTTTTTGTTTGTGCACATGTCTGCTCACATCTGTCTGTGTCTTTGCGTGTCAGCGTTTATCCCTCCTTCAATCTCCGTGATTTTATCTCTGTTTTGTATGCACGCCTAAACGTCTCCTTACATCATGTTAGCACAAAAGAAGGTGCAATTTAGCACAGCCAGATAATCACGGGGGCACTAATTTTCGTGTCACCGATGAGTATGACAAGAGACTCAGACCATGTGAAGATGCATGCGTTATGAAAAGTGACAACTTACACGCCAGCTAGTCGAGACTAGCTTCTGCAAAAGGCGCAGACCTTCCCGTGACAACGGGCGTCGACAGAGACAATGGCAAGATCTGGATGTGGCACTGTTCAGCACGTTAACGGGAACGTGTACGGGTAACGTCATCAAATCTAGTTTTTACCTCACGCGTTTGCCAAGATCTTGGTGGGAGCAAAACAACATATGATTTGGAACATCGGAGAATAAAAGTGAGTCACGGGTGACGCAATATCTACACGTACGCGTACAGGTCTTTGCTACACGTTCGATCATCTAGAACACTGTAACAAAGGGGGATACTAACTTTTAAGATCATAAACCTATGATGTGAGTGATAGTGTTATGTTCTGTTTACTGCCTTAGATCCCACCAGGCATGGGATAAGACCATCCCTTCAACGGGAGACATACCAACAATTACATCATGGCTGCTTCCTCTGCACAGTTGAGTTTTTAGATTTTTTAGATTAATTAACAGACACACACACATACATCGGGAGACAAACTGCTCTCGGCTCTTGTTAAGACATTCAGTCAGCATTTTTGTCAATTGTTTCATGTCATGTATTTTGAATAAAATTGTGTTTAAACCAAGACATTCAGTCATTACTTGACTGAATGAAAAAAACACCTACTCTGCACTGAAAGCACTCAGGCTCCTAATTGTTGGTATATTTCCAAGTGTCAGGCGGCCTTATCCTATGTGACAGACTCCACGGATTTGGTGAGGTGAGCCGAATCGTTTGTTCCAGAAAGACTATGTCTTTATAACCAAGATACCCATTCATCTGGTCAAACCCCAGTTGGCTCTCAAAATACTTTCTGCTTCGTTACAGGCCTCAAGGTTGAGATTTTTACTTGAATGAAAAACTCAATAACAGCTAAGACGGAAAAACTGATATAAATTTGATGTGACGTTTAATTTGCTTGAAGTATTTTTGGATTTTTTAAGCTATGTGGCCCCTTAAAATTTCTTTTTAATGCAGATGATTCAAACTTTCGCAGCTGCCAAGAATAATAATACTTTTCATGCGATCGTGTTCAGGTGCCAAAATATTTACAAGTGTTGAAGTAAACAAGTTCATACAAAAACGTAGAAGCTCAAAGCAACAATGAATGTTTTTGTCTTCTGACACAGCATGGAAACTGTGCAGAGAAAAAATATATTCATGTATACATTAGAGAAATTATAGTGGAAAGAAACCTGTCACAAACTTGACTTGTTACTGCTGTTTAATGTCAAAGTGTCATGCTGAAATGGTGTTGTGCCCTGCTAGCTACCTTGTACATTTATTGGAGCAACAAGTTCAATCAGTACCAGATCATTGAGTGCAAATCGATGTTCATACGATCAGCAATCCAACAACGACAGTTTGCCGTGTGATCATTACTCCAACACGTAGGAATCGGCCAACAAGTTCTTTCCGCTTCTTTTGTACAAATTCCAAGGCAGGGCAACCAAACAAGCCTATCAAAAGATTGACTTGTGTGTCACCTGTTGCATGTGTTTGACTTTCAAAAGACTGACGTGTGTGTGTGTGTGTGTGT
>NW_027129258.1:0-7000 GCF_037325665.1 Littorina saxatilis
GGTGTGGTTACGGTAACCCGACCTACCCTATTTTTAGGGGCCGACCCTATAACTTTTTATTACATTTGTCAGAAGAAAAGAAAAAGAAAAAAAAACCAGTGCAGAAAACGCAATGAAAGCGAAAGCGCTCGAGTCGCACACTTATTTCCCTGTCAAGTAGGTTTAATTTGTACACATTAGAAAAAAAAGTAAAAAAAACAAAAAGTGGTTGTCTACCTTCCTACCCTATTTTGTTTGGCTATGTTACCTTAACTTAACCACACCTATTCTTTTTTTTTTCCTAATCTTTCGAGAGGAAAATCCCGTATCAAGGCAGAGGATTTGAAAACTGCGTTTATATGCAGAACTATATGGCTATGACCCTAGTAGACCTTGTCGACCGGAAATCAGGAGGGTCTTGTGAGTGCGCATGTCACAAAGGGAGATTAGTACGTTGGCTGATGTTTCCCAAATACTGTGGCTGTGAACTTCGTTGCACTTTGGCGACGTCATTATCTTTTCTTTATTTCTCTGTAGTTCGTTGAATGTTTTACAACGTTTATAATAGACGTTCGTGCATTTAAACAAGCTGTCCATCATAAAGAGAAGGTCACTGGACTTTTGATGAATTGTGTGTTAGGGTTTTGCTGTGTTATTATTAAGTCATGACGGAAAAAGTCCCGTAAAGAGATACAGGTTACATAGAGATTGCGAACTTCCTAAAAGAGTCGTTCTCCCAGTTGCTAGTTGTTCGCGGGCAAACTAATTTCCAAAGAGACTAAAAGCCCATACAGCTCCTTGTAAAACTGTTTACTTCCGAGGTCATACAAACAAACGGAATGAGTGCAAGAAGACACACTCTGTTTACAAATAACATTATCGGATTGAACAACTCTGCATGAATATGATAATACTAGATGATTACCCGCTTCGCCGGGTACCGGCTTCGCCGGGAAGAAGTAGAGCCGAATACCCGGCTGCGCCGGGGACCCGGCTGCGCCGGGTGTACGCCGGCTTCGCCGGCGCACGAAGGAAGGGAGATAAACGCGCAAAACACTGGAGAAGATAAGGAAGAGTTGTGGACAGTGACCTTCTAAAAATAGTAACGGGAATATGGATTGAGCGTTGTGGACTAAAAATAGTAACGGGAATATGGATTGACGCCACACGAAGGAAGGGAGATAAACGCAAAACACTGGAGAAGATAAGGAAGAGTTACTGGGAATGGATCTGGGAAGATGAACAGAAAAACCAAAATCGGTTCAGCGCTGCGCGCTGAAAGTAAGTGTTGAAAATTCTCATCGACCAGGTTGTGTCCGGGGTCTACCTGAATATGCCCACCAAATTTGAAGCAGATCCATCGAGAACTTTGGCCGTGCATCGCGAATACACACACACACACACACACACACACACACACACACAGACACACACACACACACACACACACACACACAAAAGTCGTATATATATATATATATATATATAGATAGATGCCTTAAAAAGCGATCAATGTGGTTGGCCCTACTGAGTTATATTGCTCCATATCTATTATGCTGGACACGTTGGGGAATTCGGGGGTTGTGATTGGATAGTCTCACGCAATGCTATTTTGGTGATTATTCCATATTTTTACGCAAGTCCTTCAAAATCGTTTATATTTACAACAACAAACTTACACGTGGTTTCGGTTTCATCGCCGTAGATGAAGTGAACGCATAGCTACCTCACAGGGGATAACCGGTCAAAGGCCGAGCGGAAGCCGAAGGCGGCGCCTGACACGTGTGAAGGCAAGTTTTGTCTGTTTTCTAGGTATTGCTTGATTTATGTCGGGATTTAAGGTAAGCTACTGATTCAGCGATGACTAAATTTGTTTCTCGATGTATAACAAGTCAGGGAGCGGTTGATATTTGCCCGTAAATAGCCTTCAAAGCTGAAAATGTCGGCGATCGAGCACCGGAAATGGCTGTTCGATGGGTTTTGCAAGTAGAAATGTGCTTTATTTCACCAAATCAGCTCGTATTTGGTATGGGTACGGGATTCTAGAGGACGAAGGAGTCATAAGAGGTGCAAAGAAGTGCTATTTGGGAGTAGAATAAATCTTCTGAGCCAGTAGACAAGAGAAGGTCATATTTGAGAGATGCGCGTAGGCGGAGCTTTCCGATAAGCGAACGATACAGCAGATTAAGCATTCGTTTTGATCAGAAACATAGTCTCTAGTTTTTATAAATGAGTTTTTTAATGAAAACAATCACGAGAACTCTCTCGCTTACCCTTAAAGGACCCCAACAGGCTTTTTTTGGTGTCAAAAACGCGTTCATTTGCGTTTTGGCGTGACTTAGGTTAACCAGACAAATGCATGCCGTAGGAAATTGTTTTCTCACCTTCCCTCACAGGGTTTAGTTTATTTCGGAATCGTTTTGGGCCATAATCCGACGAATTTCGTGGCTGAAGCGAAGCGTTTTCGCGAAGCGTTTTCGCGTTCCGAACTGGCGGCCATTGTATCGCGAACGTCCGCGAGAGTACGGAAGTGGTGAATTCTGGGTAAAACTTCCGATGACGTCACAAGCAGTATTCATGGCAGAAGCAACTTTAGCTGCTGAACCTTACAGTTTTGAGCCTGGGGGTTAAAATCAAGGGTCTGCGCGCCCCGTGATTTGTACTTTTTTTTTACAAATCACGTTAATGCTCCCGATATTTTCTTGTCATCTCCAAAGTCAAGGCACAAAAACAAAATCCCTTGACTTTTGGGGTAGCGCGACTGTTGATGTTTAGATTTTTTTTTTCATTACTAGATTGTCCTGTCGCTGGGAAATTCGGGTCACTTCCTCCAAGTGGAAAGCTAGCAGCAACAGAGTCGCGCTACCCTAAAGTCAAGGGATCTATGGGATTTTTTTCTTTTCTTTATTGTCCCATCGCTGGGAAATTCGGGTCGCTTCCTCCCAGTGGAGAGCTAGCAACAACAGAGTCGCGCTACCCCAAAGTCAATGAATCTATTAGATTTTTTTCCATTTCTTTATTGTCCCATCACATTCCACAACTTCGACACATTACCACGTCTTGGACACATTTTCATTTTCATTTTCATTTTTCATTTTCATTACTTTATTGTCCCATCGCTGGGAAATTCGGGTTGCTTCCTCCCAGTGGAAAGCTAGCAGCAACGGAGTCGCGCTACCCAGGTGTCTGCGTGTTTAGGTGTATTCAGCCACCTGCACTTATGGCAGAATGACCAAGGTCTTTTACGTGCCATTGTGATGACACGGGGGTGGGACATGGCTTCCGTCTCTGGGTCTGCACATAAAGTTGACCCGTGTCCGTCCCGGCCCGAATTCGAACCTGCGACCTTCCGATCACAAGTCCAGTACTCTACCAACTGAGCTACCGGGCCTTGGACACATACCACAACTTGGACACTTACCACATCTTGGACACATACCACAACTTGGACACAGACCACATCTTAAACGCATATCACAACTTGGACACATTACCACATCTTGGACACATACCACAACTTGGACACATACCACAACTTGGACACATACTGCAACTTGGACACATACCGCAACTTGGACACATACCACAACTTGGACACATACCACAACTTGGACACATTACCACATCTTGGACACATACCGCAACTTTGACACATACCGCAATTTGGACACATACCACAACTTGGACACATACCACAACTTGGACACATACCACAACTTGGACACATACCGCAACTTGGACACATACCGCAACTTGGACACATACCGCAACTTGGACACATGCCACAACTTGGACACATACCACAACTTGGACACATACCACAACTTGGACACATTCCACAACTTGAACACATACCACAACTTGGACACATTCCACATCCTGGACACATTCCACAACTTGGACCACAAGCGCTACCCTGTTGCTGCTAGCTTTTTACTGGGAGGAAGCGATCCGAATTCGCCAGTGATATAGGACAATAAAGAAATGAAAAAAGAATGAAAAACAAATCTAATGAATCCCTGGACTTTGGGCTAGCGCGACTCTGTTGCTGCTAGCTTTCCACTAGGAGGAAGCGATCCGAATTTCCCAGCAATGGGACAATAGGTTGAATAGAGAAATTAATTTTTTATTTTTTTTTTACATTTGTGACCCTCCACCACGGCATGAGTCGCATGTCACCTTTGCATGATTTTCATATTTTTACATTTTCCTAAAGAGTATTTTCTGCTCTATCCAGTGGTGAAACCCGTTTTAAAAAAGAGCAAAAACTGTTTGAGTTATAAGCCTGTGACTAAGGTGACCCTCACGCTGTTACCATACACTCTCCGGACTTATATCAAGTCTAGCGCAGAACCGCGCGAGGTGACATGCGACTCATTTCGTGGTGGAGGGTCACATTTTTACTAATCGCGGTTTTAGGATCGACGTAATTTGTAAAATATTTTTACGTCGCTACTTTCGCTTCCGATTCCTGTGAGTGACGTCACAGCCAACGGCTTGCCGCCGCTGGGATTTTGAAGTCTCGCGTAGCAGACGAATTTGGCCGCTTTTTGAGCATGCATTTTGTGTAAAATTAGACTGATGCAACACAAAACCTGTGATTTACTGTTCGGTTTTTGCATCTTTAGATGCTTACCTATATCATTAAATCAACCCCAACTGCTTTATCTGACCTTAAAAAGAGCCTGTTGGGGTTCTTTAAATCTTTATCCTTGTAAAATAAAGTTCTCTCTCTATCTCTCTCTCTCTCTCTCTCTCTCTCTCTCTCTCTCTCTCTCTCTCTCTCTCTCTCTCTCTCTCTCTTTCTCTCATAGTTTCTTTTTGGCCTGTTGGCAAGTCTTCTCTCACTCGTTGAAATAATAAAAACTGTTGATACCACATGGTACCCCGGGGGGGGGGGGGGTGAGGGGGGGGTGAGTGAGCGCAAGGGCAGCTGATGGCGGTGCCATTTGATGTCTGACTCGATCGCGGGGATGCATCGGCCGTAGTTTGGGGGGGGGGGGGGGGAGGAGGGTAGCAGCAGATATTGCCGGGAAGCGTCGTTTTGCGCTTTGTGTCTCTGCCCGGGTTTGGGGAGGGGGTGGGGTGGGGTGGGGGGGAGCTATTAGCGGATGCCCCTTCATGTCTACTCACCGGGGAGGGGGAGGGGTGTGCGTGTGCTTCTAAGTTGATCACTATTTACATTGACAATGGTGCACAGAACCGTTTTGCTGCACTGTACAGATGTACGCTTTTCTGAAATTTCGTTCACACGTGCCGCGTCTACTATCCAGTTCGCGGTAGGATTAGAATACCAAACCGATGTCAAATACGAGCTGATTTGGTGAAATAAAGCACATTTCTACTTGCGAAACCCATCGAACAGCCATTAGGCTAAGCGAGAGAGTTCTCGTGATTGTTTTAATTAAAAAACTCATTCATAAAAACTAGAGACTATGTTTCTGATCAAAACGAATGATTAATCTGCTGTATCATTCGCTTGTCGGAAAGCTCCGCCTACGCGCATCTCTCAAATATGACCTTCTCTTGTCTACTGGCTCAGAAGATTTATTCTACTCCCAAATAGCACTTCTTTGCACCTCTTATGACTCCTTCGTCCTCTAGAATCCCGTACCCATACCAAATACGAGCTGATTTGGTGAAATAAAGCACATTTCTACTTGCAAAACCCATCGAACAGCCATTTCCGGTGCTCGATCGCCGACATTTTCAGCTTTGAAGGCTATTTACGGGCAAATATCAACCGCTCCCTGACTTGTTATGCATCGAGAAACAAATTTAGTCATCGCTGAATTAGTGACGGGCGCGGTGGCGTGGTGGTAAGACGTCGGCCTCGTAATCGAGAGGTCGGGAGTTCGAGTCCCGGTCGCTGCCGCCTGGTGGGTTAAGAGTGGAGATTTTTCCGATCTCCCAGGTCAACTTATGTGCAGACCTGCTAGTGACTTAACCCCCTTCGTGTGTACACGCAAGCACAAGACCAAGTGCGCACGGAAAAGATCCTGTAATCCATGTCAGAGTTCGGTGGGTTATGGAAACACGAAAATACCCAGCATGCCTACTCAACGAAATCGGAGTGAAGCTGACTATGCTCTCAGAGTATAGTGTGGGGAACCCAAATGGGCAAACGAGCTCACACGTAACCAGACAATTCTGGAACGTTGAAGAAGAAGAAGAAGCTGAATTAGTAGTTTACCTTCTTTTCTTCTTCTTCTTCTGCGTTCGTGGGCTGAAACTCCCACGTACACTCGTGTTTTTTTGCACGAGTGGAATTTTACGTGTATGACCGTTTTCTTACCCCGCCATTTAGGCAGCCATACGCCGTTTTCGGAGGAAGCATGCTGGGTATTTTCGTGTTTCTATGACCCACCGAACTCTGACATGGATTACAGGATCTTTTTCGTGCGCACTTGGTCTTGTGCTTGCGTGTACACACGGGGGTGTTCGGACACCGAGGAGAGTCTGCACACAAAGTTGACTCTGAGAAATAAATCTCTCGCCGAACGTGGGGACGAACTCACGCTGACAGCGGCCAACTGGATACAAATCCAGCGCGCTACCGACTGAGCTACATCCCCGCCCCAGTAGTTTACCTTAAATCCCGACATAAATCAAACAATACCTAGAAAACAGACAAAACTTGCCTTCACACGTATCAGGCGCCGCCTTCGGCTTCCGCTCGGCCTTTGACCGGTTATCCCCCGTGTACCTGGTCAGGTTTGCATTTGTGCATGGTCGATAGACGATACAATTTGCAAGTTTTTTTTTTACTGTACATGAATAAAATTCCGGGTAAAATCTTTGGGTGGGTCTGGCAGTGTAGTTAATAAATAAACACATTTGGATAGAACCATGGTTTTCAAAACTATAATGCTCTTGTTACATGTGAAAACCTGCACAGGCATCAGTGTTGTGTTCAACATGATAGTATACGCAGAAAGAACTGTATACCTTTGACATTGCCCACCGAAACAAAGATGAATGAAACTTTGTGTTATGACTTCTGGACCTATTCAATATTTGT
>NW_027129259.1:0-3000 GCF_037325665.1 Littorina saxatilis
AGAGAGAGAGAGAGAGAGAGAGAGAGAGAGAGAGAGAGAGAGAGGGGGGGGGGGGGGGGAGGGGAAACTCGAACTCGAACTCGAAAACTTTATTACCGAGGGATGATAGCATTAGGTCCATATGGTCCTTTCTTACAGCTAGTCCCTACTATAATACACAAATGAAACGAAGAACAAGTATGAAGAATAAAAAAAGAAATCAAATAAAACACAATCATGTAGGGAAAAGTATAACAAACATTAGTGTGCTTGTGGAAGCATATTATACATTTTTTCTTTTACGCACCCTCACACACACTCGCACAAATTGTACACCGACTTAGTCGTTAGAGAGGTGCTTTCGGAGCTGTCTTTTATTAATGACAGACATGACCTAATATTTACAGGTAGTGAATTCCAAAGGAACGCACCAGAATAAGAAAAACTAGTTTTAAACAAATCGATGCGGGGCCTTGGCAAGGCAAGGTTATTTCGAGTGTTTGTATAATATGACGGAGATGATTTGAAGAGTTGTATAAGATATGTTGGGGCGTCCTTGTAGACGACTTTATACATAAATGAACATTTATTATACAAAAGCTGCTTCTGTAAGCTTAACATCCCAATACTTTTCATCTTTTCCTTTGTAGAAAGAGATGGACTGGGCAGAACTAGTTTAGCAGCTCTACGCTGGAGCGATTTCAGCTTCTTCAAGTGAACTTCACTACACCCGTCCCATACTATGGAAGCATAATCAATATGGGGTTTTATGTGGGCATTGTAAAATAGTTTTCTTGTGTCTAGATTAATGATGCTTTGTAACTTTGACAAAAGAAACAGGTTTTTAGCAATTGTTTTGCAGATTCCATTGATGTGAGTCTGCCATTTGAGATTATTATCAACAGTAAGTCCCAGTAAACGATGCTCAGATACTTGCTCAATGGAGTGTTCATTTAGGGACAGTCTCAGAGTCATTTCTGAAAGTTGATGTTTTTGGTGAGTGCTGATTATCATAGACTTTGTTTTATCTGGATTGATAAGCATACGATTTGCAGAACACAACTCCGAAACATCGTTTAGGCTCTGTTGCAATTTGTCTTGAATTTGTGCAGGGCTTTTCCCTGTTGCATGTAAGGTAGTATCATCTGCTAACATATGACACTCAACAGATTCAGACTGTAGGTACAGGGGCAAATCATTTATATACATGCAAAATAACACAGGTCCCAAAACAGACCCCTGTGGCACTCCACATTTCACAGTGCCCTGAGAAGAGTACGTATCGTGTACGTATACAGATTGTACCCTCTCTCTAAGATAAGAGTAAAAAAAGCGACAGTGCTAGAATTTTTCAAATAACATTTTAATTTCTTTAGAAGGATCTCATGATCCACGAGGTCAAAAGCTTTTTTTAGGTCCAAGAAAACATCCCCAGAAATGTCTAACCTATTAATGGATGAGTACCATGAATCAGTTAATCTGGCAAGGGCAGTATTACATGAATGTTGAGAGCGAAAACCAGACTGAAGTTGATGCAAAAGGTTGTGGTCCTCCAAATAAGTAACCAGATGTTTCTGAACATGCCTTTCAAGAGGCTTAGATAATACAGATAACAAAGATATAGGTCTAAAATAATTTAAGTCTTGAGTACCTTTTGTCTTTGGCAAAGGTATAACTTTCGCTTTTTAAAATTCTTTTGGAAAAAAATGTTGTTGAATACATATATTGTAAACATAAGTCAGCGACTCTACTGTATAAGGAGTAGACAATTTTAATAATTTATTATTTATTTCATCAAGTCTGGAAGATTTTTTTATTTTCTAACCGTGCTATGTACTGGCCAACTTCATGGATGGCCATTATCGGAATAACAAACACATCCGTATTTCTTAATTTTTCATCACAGAACATCTGCAAGCGTTTACAACAGGAATGTGGTTCTGTACCTGTAGATTTTGAGTGAGAATCTACCAGTGATTCAGCAACGGACACAAAATAATCGTTAAAATCGTTGGCCTTTATATTCTGAGGAATACTATTATTTTTTGAAGAGTTGCCTTTTAAAAACGTGTTTAGGGCGCGCCAGACTTTTGAAACGTCTTTGCTGTTACCCACAAGTTTATTAAAATATGATCGCTTCGCGTTTCTCACAAGATTCTTTACTCTGTTACGCGCTTTTTTATAATCTTCAAATAATTTGTTTGTCTTTAAGTTTAACTGGTCGCGATACGCCATTGCTTCGATGATATCAATGGTTAACCAGGGAGGAAGTTTAGGATGTCTTACTCGTTTCCGCCTCACAGGTGCATGTCGATTTACTACATCGATAAAGAGGGAATACCAGGCTTCAAGTGCCTCGTTAGGATCGGTAAAATTAAGCACAGAAGCAAAAGGTGTACAATTCAAATCATTAAAGAAGAGACCTTGATTAAAATGCTTAAAAGACCTGTATGAAATATATGTGTGACCTTTTCATTCTGCCTTGGGTAACTTCATCAGTTTGGAACAGCTTACAGGACTATGATCACTTACACTTAGGTCGGATACACAGGCACCTAAGACTGTGTCCGGATTATTCTTATAAATATGATCGAGCAATGTAGATGTTGAAGTTACCCTTGTGGGTGACTTTACAAGCTGTTTAAGCCCAAATAACTGAGTAGTTGATTCCCAGCTGGGATGGGACTTTAACATGTCTATGTTAAAATCGCCAATCAACAGAACGTCAGCTTTGTGTTTGCTCTTATTATAAACATTGTCTAACATTTGTACAAAATGATCATACCACTCAAAGCTTGCCGCAAGATTTCTGTAAAAAAAAACCACGAATTGAGGGGCCATTGATTTACTGGGTTTGAGTTCTAACCAAATGCATTCTACTGCGCTGGGTTCCAGGTCTATGCGTCTACGCGTAATGTGTTTAATTGAGTCATGAATATATACCGCGATTAAGAATAAGAATAAGAATAAGATAAGAATACTTTATTATCTCATAGAGAAATTCAGGCGTGGTACATAACA
>NW_027129260.1:0-1015 GCF_037325665.1 Littorina saxatilis
CGGCAGGAACCAACCTAGGCGCAGGCACTTTGGCATCCACACATCATCCTAGTTTGAAAGAATTTTTTGTTAAAGACTGCTTATATTGGATTTTTTTTAAAAATACTTTGGCGGCTTAATTAATCAGCAAAAAATTACTTTGACTGCTTAATTAATCAGCACATACACCCACACAAAATAAATGGTGTGTATCATATTTGAGTGAGAGTGTGTGTGTGTGTGACTGTGTGTGTGTGTGTGTGTGTGTATGTATGTGTGTGTGAGAGAGAGAGAGAGAGAGAGAGAGAGAGAGAGAGTGTGTGTGTGTGTGTGTGTGTGTGTGTGTGTGTGTGTGTGTGTGTGTGTGTGTGTGTGTGTGTGTGTGTGTGTGTGTGTGTGTGAGTTAACCTTCGCCGTGCTTCCTGGGTATTCTACTACCCAGAGACACATTAAAACCTTAATATCTCTGGAACCATTAAGCATATTCTAACCAAATTTTATGTATTTGTCATAAACCTACTTTGCCCTAACCCAGTTTATTTTTGTGTGTTTTCATGAAAATGATTTTTTTTAATAAGTTACATAACTTTACTATAACGGATCAGATGATATGGGTAGCACAGTACCCATACTTTGTAAAGAGCAGTGAACACAACCACCCCTATTATGGTGTGCGCGGGTTTTGCAGCACCCATACTTGCTAAAGAGGAGTAACTGCGTTTCTCCTTATTCGATGCTGCGCGTGAGTTGTACAACATCCAGGAAGCGAGAAGGCTTAGTTAGATAGGGGCCTACAGGAAGCATCTCTGGCAGTCACCGCATTCTTTGTTACACACGCGATTGCTCCTGTCGACGCACACAGTGCGCCATCATTTACAAAGATACTTCTGTTTGCCACACATCTGGCATACTATAAGGTCAGATAAACTATTTCATTTGTACTTTATGCAGTTTTATTATGTCTGCAAAGCATTCTATTTCTAGTTGCCGATGAACACATTCTGTTTCTTTTTTTTTTTTTTTTTTTTTTTTTTGG
>NW_027129261.1:0-4000 GCF_037325665.1 Littorina saxatilis
CATTTTTCAAAATACCTTGGTATTCAAACGGCTGAAAAGACTTTTGAACACAAAATAGCTGGAACGTCGGTTCGTTTGCTCCGGACCTACCGCGTCGACATGCGAAACGCACAAACACTCTAGCCAGAACTCCATCGCTTACTTCAACGGAACCTATTCTTTTAAATGGTTATACTTTACAAAGCACTCTGATCGTGTTCTTTTACGGTCGCACCCAAACAAAAAACTTCTTGTCATCATTTTCACGAGTGTTTATTCATTAATACAAGCTGAGTAACAAACAAGAACGCTGTGGCGTGATTAACTATTCAGTCAAGCGAATGGACGCAAAAATACGTCCGCTTTCCTTTTACCTTCCGAACACAAACACACACACACACATACACACACACATACACACACACACACACATACACACACATACACACACACACACAAACACATACACACACACACACACATACACACACACATACACACACACATACACACACACAGACACACACACACACAGACACACACACAGACACACACACACACACACACACACACACACACACACACACAGCGCGTGCACAAAATCTCACACACACACACACACACACACACACACACACACATACACACACATACACACACACACACACATGTACACACACACACACACACACACACACACACACACTATCTGCACACGCCCGCGAGCGAGCTCATTCAAAAACTAAAGAATAAAGACAGCACTTACGTCATAATATCTTGCCTTTCAATATGTCGTCATGCGCGTGTTTCAGACTCTCCACTGAAGTAAAGTCAGCTAAGGCTTATGAAGCGATCTTTCCTTTCAACGATGTTCTTTAATTCAAACATATTTTCGGCGCTCACCACCATCAAACTATATAATTTTGAAATCAGCAAATGATAAAGAATAGTTATTTTTGTTTCCATCGAACACGGCAAAATACAAGTCGTATTGAACAAGAATGTTGTTATCCTTCTTTCTTCAAAGTAGCCTATTGTGGATTTGTTCGTGGCCATATTTTCGAGCTGAGCATTGTTATATAACGGGAAAAACACGTTTGAACGCACATTCACAAAGAAATTTGGATCGTTTGCTCCGGAACTGCAACGTCGTTATGCCAGCAGAAGCAAATCTGGCTCAATATGCGAAAACACACTCGACGTGTCATATTCTTGAATACAGCATGACTTCCCTTCTTTGTCTCTGTTAATCTAGGGAGAAAATATCCAGCGATATTTCTCCGTAGGCCTAAAGTTCGGCCATGACCTAGGCAAAATAACTTGCGCAGCCGCAGAAACAAGAAAATGGAAATCTTTTATGAAATGATTGGGAGCCACGCAAATTTGACCTCTTGATTCCGACCATGAACCCGCTGTTGATAATCTGGAAGGTCGTACCAGAAATGCAGATCTATCTCTGGCCGATTCATAGATTCAACCTACAAACTGCGACCTCATCTGTGATCAGATGGCCAAGCAATGCGTGAAATATTTTATTCTAAAGCCTTATGGCTCGTTTCGACAAGCATTAAACGGATGAAATTAACCACATGCAGTTTATTCTTCAGAAAAATGCACACAAAAAAATGGGTTGGGTTCGGTGATTTGTACATAGCCTAAACGTCTTCCTCACGATAGATTCGCTGATTTGTCTTATGAAGCCGTCATCAACACGAACACAATGACTGCAGAAGCAAACTCTGTACCTACACGACCGAGACACAAGACTGATTATTTCACAGCTGCAATGTGAATAGAGAACAAAGACGTTTTGGGTAAGCTTACTCACGTCAGGTCTTCACTGACAAGCTAGGAACAGACGGAAAATTCCGAACAAAAGTAAATGACGTCAAAGTCTCTTTCGCTTTGCGTGTAACTTTGTCATGACGTCTTTTTGTGACGACAGTATACGCGACAATTTGTTCGCTTCCGGTGTCATTTTAGACTGAAAAGAAGGAGCTAAGCTTGTGTCTTGAAACAGCTGGAACACTCTTTTGGATTGCCGTTTCAATGTTAACCAAAAAGTTAAAGAAAAAAAACAAGGTTCAGTTGCGAACTGACAGCGGATTGAGCATTTATTCCTGTTGATGAAGGTACGATTGAAGCTTTAATCTCTCCGTCAACCAACAAGACTAGATTTGTAGCAGACGAAAAACAAAGTGTGCGTTTTTCCTGTCTTGTGAAGGCGATTATGTCGTTATAAGTTATCTGTACGTTGTGAAGACATTTCAAAATTTAGCTTTGATGCGTCACGGGATAATAAGCTTCGTTTTCATCCATGGAATTGTTTTTTTCGTCTCGGCAGGGTGAATGAATTCATGATGTCTTTTCCGGAACTGGACAAAACTGGCCTTGCCAAGACTGAAACAAAATATAGTTCTACAACTTCTAGGCTTTGGTGAATTTCCAATGATTTGTTTCCACATCCCATGACAAATTCTCTTTACTTTGGTCATGCCATATATACGTTACAGCTCCGTCCATCCATGGTATCGCGTGATATTTTGTCTCGACGGGGTGAAAGAATATAATGACGTCACTCTCGGCAGAGCCTCGAGTGACGTCATCATATTCATTGACCCAGTCTCGACAAAATATCAGGCGATACCATGGATGGACGGAGCTGTAACTTATACTTAGGGTTTGGAAGAACTGCTCACAACCGTTACTTTTGGCGACGCAGCGTTGTATCATGCCTCTTTGATACGACGCTCCACCTTGGCGCATCACGCCCTCACTCGACATCTGAGTTGTCCAAGTTATCATTCGCTCATTATCATTATTCGGTTTGCTTTGGGTATTAACGAACCATCTTTACGCCGTACCCGTTTCTTTCGTCAACACCTGAACCAATGGTCTTGAATGAAATTTCTCTTGCATCAGCAGACACGCTTTAGTAATATATGGTATAAATAATATCCTAAAACCATCCACACAAACTCAGAGCTCTCTTTCGCGGATCTGTGTGACTTGTTTGACGCGAGCCGGTGTGTGTGTGTGTGTGTGTGTGTGTGTGTGTGTGTGTGTGTGTGTGTGTGTGTGTGTGTGTGTGTGTATGTGTGTGTGTATGTATGTGTGTCTGTGTGTGTGTGTGGGTGTGTGTGTGTGTGTGTGTGTGTGTGTCTGTGTGTGTGTGTGTGTGTGTGTGTGTGTCCGTGTGTGTCTCTGTGCCTGTGTGTGTGTGTACGTGTGTGTGGGTGTGTCTGTGTGTGTGTGTCTGTGTGTGTGTCTGTGTGTGTGTGGGGGGGTGTCTGTGTGTGTGTGTTTCTGTGTGTCAGTGTGTGTGTGTCTGTGTGTGTGTGTGTGTCTGTGTGTGTGTGTCTGTGTGTGTGTGTCTGTGTGTGTGTGTCTGTCTGTGTGTGTGTGTGTGTGTCTGTGTCTGTGTGTGTGTCTGTCTCTGTGTGTGTGTGTGTGTGTGTGTGTGTGTGTGTGTGTGTGTGTGTGTGTGTGTGTGAGCTGTCTTGCCACTTGTATGTAAAGCAGTAGTACTGTTGCACTGAATACTCTGACAAACAATCAGAAAAAAATACATGGCAAGATAAAACAACTCTAAGCGTTCCAAAACAACACTTCAGAAAACAACACAGACAAAAACTAGAGAATAAACAAAACCACAAGAGAGCAGAGCACGGCAAAACACAATATAACACAAGGTAAAACAAAATCTAGACGAGCAAACACAAACGTAGACAAGACAAGACAAGACAAGACAGGACAGGACAACACAACACAACATAGCACAACACAACACAGTAGAACACAAAACAACACAAGCACCAAACGATACAACCAAAATGCAGACAAGACAATACATTACAATACAAGATACAACTTAAACTTGACAAGACCACACAAAACAACACAATCAAACTTCAAGATGAAACATAAATAAACAATGCAAGACAACACAACGCAATACCCAATACAAACTCATCACATTACGTTTCAGAGCTTATAAACAAGTCAAGATAATGAATTACAA
>NW_027129262.1:5000-9362 GCF_037325665.1 Littorina saxatilis
GGAGTGGGTATTTACAAAAAGACTGTTACGCCCGCAACAATGAATGTACCAACAGACGATTTTCGGAAATAACTCCGTCGGGTTTGTATGGGTTGTGAAAGAGTGAATGCCCTTGCTTTTCCCAGACACATACTCTCATTTGTGCTCCTGTACGTCCGCGTGTTACTGACACACCCCTCGCTAGTGATTGGCTCCTCCACTGTTTGTCCGAGTAAAAAAGGCAAGGGTATTCACTCTTTTACAACCCATACACACAGAGTTATTTACGGACTTCGCCTGTTGCCCAAGCCAGCCACAGGTTTCACATTATAAAAGAAATTTAAACCAACTCTACCTACAGCAGAAGCTTGAAGGTGCACATTTTAGTTTCTTGACCCTAAATGACACGGCTGTGGGCTGACAGGTTCCGTCCTTCTCAACCGACAGCAGGCGTTCACCTTTTATGACAGCATGTATTCCCTTGAACACATACCCAAAGCTAATAGCGTGGCTGCATTCTGTTGAGAATGGGAAGGTTTTACCGAACCAGTTATCAATTTGATAGATTGACCTATGTGTCACTTAAGAAATCACTTCAACACAAAATCACACTGTAAATAGGAAGAAGAAAGTGAGGTGTTTTTGTTTTGTTGGGGGGGGGGGGGGGGTGTAGTGTTTGGAGGGTGGGAGGTGGGGGAGGGGCATGTGATTAAGTTGAAACATGCGTTTACGCCGTTTAAAAGCACAGTTGGGGGAAGGGGATTGTTACTTTTTGTTGTTTGGGGGGGGGGGGGGTAGAGGAGGGGCATGAGTTTAAGTTGAAAGATGCTTTTACGCCGTTTAAAAGCTCTACCAGGTGGCATCGACGATTAGTATTCAACACGTGAACTCGACATCTTTCACCTACTGCCTACCGCAGAAGGTTCACACATTAGACTGTGGACCCTAAATAACCCTAACACCAAGGTTAGTAGGTATGTCTGGTATGCTGTGCTGACACAATGGTATGCCGAACTTTCATCACAATTTAACTCCTGCACCGGTTTACCTAAATTCTGATTGAACCTGCATTGCGCGCACGTTTTTATCACAATGGCTGGCTTCGGCCCGCTTTTTCCGTCAAGTCTCTCTCAGTCTGTGGGGGGTAAGTGTTCGTAATTTAGAGCATTCTCTCGTGTCTTTCGGTTTAAAGTAAACAAGCCACAAATCTGAATACAAGAAACGATTTCTTTCGCAAAGGCGTACTATCGGTAATTGAATTTCCTTGCACTATAATTTGAACCCTGCCGAATGTGCAAACATGCTTTGGTTTAAACAAAATTTTATTCAGGATTTCTTCGCATGAACAGTTCAAAACACACAACTAGGACACGCACTCAAGCAAATGCTTATATCACGTGACCAGAACAATACTAAGTTACACACATTTTCGTAATGGTGGACATAACAACAATAAACCAGAAGAACAAATTGAAAGAATGGGGATGGGGAGCTAACTAGGAACAAAGGAATCTACAGAAGATAAAAAGAAAAGGGAGGGAGAGTGGGAAGAAAGTACTAACAACCACAAGGAGAGGCTAGGACGAAAGCGCATAGGAAGATAGCATCAAGTCTAAGACATGCAACATGTAAATTCAAGTAAGTGTAACAATTTTTTTTATGGAAGGCAGTAGTTCGTTAACATCTATATATATATACGACTTGTGTCTGTGTGTCTGTGTGTCTGTCTGTGTCTTCGCGATGCACGGCCAAAGTTCTCGATGGATCTGCTTCAAATTTGGTGGGCTTATTCACAGAGACCCCGGACACAACCTCATCGATGAGATATTTCAACACGTGCTCTCAGCGCGCAGCGCTGAACCGATTTTGTGCGCGCTGAACCGATTTTGGTTCCACCTCAGCTACCCGGGCCCCCATACCGACACACCAAAGCCAAAGTTCTCGGTGGATCTTTTTCAAATTTGGACACCGTATTCAGCTACACCCCGGACACAATATCATCGATGAGATATTTCAACACGTGCTCTCAGCACGCAGCGCTGAACCGATTTTGGTTTTTGTGTTCATTTCACCATTCCCAGTAACTCTTCCTTATCTTCTCATCTTCTCCATGTTTTCAGCGTTTACCTCCCTTCCTTCGTATGGTGCACTATAGTATGAGGGGGGCATCTTCGGATATTCCCGGCGTTCTGTTACTATTTTTAGAAGGTCACCGCAGTGTCCAGAACGTAAATTGGACCCGTAAATTATCCTCACTGTAAAAGTGCAAAGGTCGAATCAATTTATAGCCACGCGAAAAATACACTGTCATCTATCTCTCTATAGATACGGCTTCTCTGTGTTTGTGTGTGTGTGTGTGTGTGTGTGTGTGTGTGTGTGTGTGTGTGTGTGTGTGTGTCTCTCTATGTGAGCAACACCTGGGGATTGTTCAGTTCTGTTTGTGATGTGGTCTGGCGGCTTTTGTGTATTTGTATGTACTGGCCTTCCTTTGAAAAGCCATAACAGTTCAAAAGGGCTTACAGATAAGCTCTAAATTGCTCAATCCTGTTTGAGTGGAGTTCGCCTCCAAAGGTGATTAACACGGTTACATTCGTCGACAAGGATGGGACTCGATATGGTCAGGAATGGCATTATGGCCACTGAATCATTTTCGTGCTGTTCCCATTCCACGAATCTGGGAGGGACCTAAGCTTGGCGGGTCCATTGTTCGGACCCGGCAAAGCCGGCGTACGGCTCTAAGTATTTCATCCCGGCGAAGCCGGCTACCCGGCGAAGCGGGTATTCCTCTAGTATAAAATACGAGACAAACGATAATAATCATTTCTTATACGCTGCCTATGTAATCAAATACGATAACACAGGGAGAGGCTGTGTGGAGGTACGCATACGCCTGCCCACACACATATACACTATCAATACGTGAACACATCCATCAAGTCAATCGACCAGATTTAACAATAAGCGATTGGACAGACTCAAATATCAATATGTTATTACGAACAGAATATTGCTCGCTACCTTTTAATAATATTTCCACGCGTCTGAAGTGAACAGGCAACGAATTGATTGTTGTCAGACGAGCATCTGCATACAAGGTGCAGTTTAATAAATAATGTTCGGATGTTTCATTTGGATCACCGCAACATGCTTTGCCAGTCTTTGAAAATTAGTTCGGGATATCTTCTAGAGGGCTTTAAATCTGTAACCGTTATTAGGAGAGAAAGTTTGGAAACAAGACATTGATTTCTTTGCATCATTAAACAGTGGCGGAGACTAAACTCTGCCAGTCCATCGTTCACCGTGGTCACAGTATTGAGACAAACGTAACCACAACAGTTTAAAGGTGAAACATATGGTAAAAAGATGATTTCCCGACGACAAAGGCACAGCAACCACAGAAGGAAACAAACGAAAAGATAAACATTCCACGCACACACACACACACACACGGCACACACGGCACACACACACGGCACACACGGCACACACACACACACACACACACACACACACACACACGGCACACACGGCACACACACACACACACACACACACACACACACACACACACACAAGCAGAAGAAGAAGAAAAGACAAAAATGGAACCTCAAAATCAAAACGACCAGACAGGTGTAAGACATTGGAACCACGGAAGCACAGGTAGCTTTTGCAGGTGAATCACGGTTGGGGAATGCCGACAATGTGTATGCTTCTTCACGAGCGTCTGTGCATTGTTCTTCTTCACCTTCATCCACCCCCTGCTCTCCATCACCCCCACCACCAGCTGGCACCACCCCACCCCTTCCTTCCAAACCCTTACCGGAAACTCTTCCACCTCAACAGCCGGTGGCGCGACTTCTGCTGCAACACCTTCTACTGCCAGCGGTTTTTATTCTTCTTGTTCTTGTTTCTGTTCTACATGTAGTTCTTGTTCATTTTCTTGTTTTTTTTCTTCTTCTGCTTCTTCTGCTTCTTCTTGTTCTCTCTTTATCACCCTCTCTCTCACTCTCAGTCTTTCTGGGTTTGTTCACAGTCATTTGCACCGCGGGACAACAAAAATATATACATGTAATAGTTTACTCTGAAAATGTGACCCTCCACCACGAAATGAGTCGCATGTCACCTCGCGCGGTTCTGCGCTAGGCTTAATATAAGTCCGGGGAGTGTCTGGTAACAGTGTGAGGGTCACCTTAGTCACAGGCTTATAACTCAAACTCTTTTCTAAAACGGTTTTCACCACTGGATAGAGCATAAAAAACTCTTTAGGAAAATGTAAAAATATGAAAATCATGCAAATGTGACATGCGACTCATTTCGTGGTGGAGGGTCACAAATGGGAAAATTGAAAATGTGGTCAAAATTAAAGAACATCGGTTTATGCAA
>NW_027129263.1:0-2487 GCF_037325665.1 Littorina saxatilis
GGTGCAGATTTTTCCGATCTCCCAGGTCAACTTATGTGCAGACCTGCTCGTGCAGTATCCCCCTTCGTGTGTACACGCAGGCAAAAGACCGAGTGCAAGCGCACGGAAAAGATCCTGTAATCCATGTCAGAGTTCGGTGGGTTATAGAAACACGAAAATACCCAGCATGCTTCCCCCGAAACCGTCGTATGCTGCCCGAATGGCGGGATAAAAACGGTCATACACGTACAAATCCACTCGAGCTAAAAACACGAGAGAACGTGTAAACGTGGGAGTTTCAGCCCATGTACAAAGAAGAAGAGTTATCACGGGAAGCACTGCGCCTTTTAATTGCCGGTGTAACACGAGAAAATTACTCCCACGAGATTTTTACTCCGGAGTAAACATTTCGTACGAAAAAGTTACTCCCTTTACGAAAAAAGCACTCCCCCATTGCACGAGAAAATTACTCCCCAAGACAGGTGAGTTCCGAGTAAACATTTCGTACAAAAATGTTACTCCCCTGACGAATAGATAACGAATAAATTACTTCACCCCAACACGAGCAATTTAACTTCCCATGCCAGGTGTACGAAATGTGTACTCCCTTGTCCCCTGTTAGTCTTGGTGGTGGAAGGGGTGGAAGGAGGGTAGCGCGACATTCGTGTGCGCGAGATCACTTATTGGCATTATCCCTTCGCCCGCATCCCATTTTTGCGTACGAGATTTTTACTGGAAGTAAAAAAAATGGGGAGTAAACATTTCGTGGAGGGAGTAATTTTTTCGTGCCTTGGGGAGTTCTTTTCTCGTACGAAAAGTGTACTCGGAGTAAGAATTTCGTACGAAATATTTACTCCGGAGTACATTTTTCGTGGAGTAAAAATTTCGTGTTACACCAGCACTTTGTATAAAGAGAAATGACGTGCCTACATTAACCAAGAAGTTATATTTCTAGCGCTTAATTAGTCGTTTACGTGCTTTTAATTGCTATGACATCTCACGTTTTTCGTGACATGCGCATTCAGAGGAAAACATGACATCGTTGTGATGGGATTTATATACTTCATGCATGCATAATATATAATTACACTCCCGCTAGTGAAAGATGCTGTAGACTTGTGTTGACCTACATATTTGTTTTGACTAGAAAGAAGTATTCCTTGATTTGTGTATTATGTAGTTGTATTCTCTATCTCTTTGTTACTTTATTGATTCATTCATTGTTTCATTTATTGGTTCATCTGTTGGTTCATGTATTCATTGTTGTTGCAAAATGACCACAACTTTACTCATGCTCCTTGGTAGCGCGACACTTGTTGTTTCTAATTTACCACAACTGGGAGGAAGCGACTCGAATTTCCCAATAAAGAATTGAAAATTATGTGATCTGTCTGCTTGTCTCGCTGGCTGGCTGGCTGGCTGGCTGGCTGGCTGGCTGGCTGGCTGCTGTTAGCTGTCACTGTTACTGTCACAATGTAAGGAATACTCTCTGTCTCTGTCTCTGTCTCTGTCTCTGTCTCTCTCTCGACTCTCTCTCTCTCTCTCTGTCTGTCTGTGTGTCTGTGTGTCTGTCTCTGTCTGTCTGTCTGTCTGTCTCTCTCTGTCTCTCTCTGTGTGTCTCTCTCTGTCTCTCTCTCTGTCTCTCTCTGTCTCTCTCTCTCTCTCTCTCTCTCTCTCTCTCTCTCTCTCTCTCTCTCTCTCTCTCTCTCTCTATCTCTGTATTTCTCTTTTTCAAGTGAAAGCAGTCACGTCCGTGTGTCCGTAAAAGACGTAGGCTTTTTTCCGAGTTCAAAACACAGCTGACAGGTTATGTGTTTGTAATGGCCGATCTGTGGTTTTATTGCCTCCGGGGACACGCGCTCTTTGAGGGGTCTGTCCTGGAAACTGGACGAAGAAAACGTGCTGTGTGTTATTTGCAGTAATGAACGAATTGTCTGGTTGGCCTTCAGGAGTAATAGCTGGCTGGTAACATCTACGCCGTTGTTTGTGTCTGTGTGTCTGTCTGGTTGGCCTTCAGGAGTAATAGCTGGCTGGTAACATCTACGCCGTTGTTTCTGTCTGTGTGTCTGTCTGGTTGGCCTTCAGGCTGATTAGCTGACTGTAAACATCTACGTCGTTGTCTCTGTCTGTCTCAGTGTCGGACTGTCTCAGTCTGTCTGTCTGTTTGGCCTTCAGGCTGATTGGCTGGCTGTAAACATCTACGTCGTTGTCTCTGTCTGTCTGTCTGCCTGCCTGCCTGCCTGTCTGTCTGTCTGTCGGACGATGTGTCTGTCTGTTTGGCCTTCAGGCTGATTGGCTGGCTGGAAACATCTATGTCGTTGTCTCTGTCTGTTTGTCTGTCTGTTTGTCTGTCTGTTTGTCTGTCTGTTTGTCTGTCTGTTTGTCTGTCTGTTTGTCTGTCTGTTTGTCTGTTTGTCTGTCTGTTTGTCTGTCTGTTTGTATGTCTGTCTGTTTGTCTGTCTGTTTGTATGTCTGTTTGTATGTCTGTTTGTATGTCTGTCTGATTGT
>NW_027129264.1:0-2500 GCF_037325665.1 Littorina saxatilis
TTTTTTTTAATCTTCTTCTTCTTCTGCGTTTATGTGCTGAAACTCCCACGTACACTCGTGTTTTTTGCACGAATGGAATTTTACGTGTATGACCGTTTTTTTACCCCGCCATTTAGGCAGCCATACGCCGTTTTCGGAGGATTTTTAAAAAAAAAATTTTAATTAATAATTTTTAAGATCTTGCTTTTTCAAATTTTCTGTGTATAGCCTCGATCTGCAAATGTACTTCCATTTGCACACCACCTCCTTTGTAACACATGTTTTCTCCGATTGTTCCAGGTCTTACAGGGTGGGTTCCACTGTACCGACTCTTTTTTTTTTCTTCATCATACTTTTCTTCAGGCAAGTTTCTGTACAGTGAACAAGGTGTGGCAAAGAAAGCGTAAATGTAGTACAAGAGTCAACAAAGATTTCAAACAACAAAGATACATTTAGATACAGCAGGGAACACGGTTAGAGTTCTTTTTATGGATTTTTCATCAGCCTTTAATACGATTCAGCCCCATATACTTATCCAGAGGTTAGTCCAGTTAGATGTGAACAATAATTTGATTTTCTGGATCAGGGAGTTCCTATGCGATCGGCCACAACGTGTCAGCCTCAGCAACCGTTTGTTTGGTCATTCTGTGCTTTCAGACGAAGTTGTTTTAAACACCGGGGCCCCACAAGGTTGTGTTCTCTCTCCTGTCCTTTTTTCCATTTACACAAACAACATGCTTTTAAATGATCCAGTTCTAGCCCTCATTAAATATGCAGACGACATGGCCCTCGTTGGGCGTCTGAAGGACGACGAAACTTTGTCAAAGTATTTTACCCAAGTTGATCTTCTGAATGAATGGTTCAAGTCCAGTTTCTTGCAGTTGAATGTAGGCAAAACAAAAGAAATGATTTTTGGAGGAAAGAGTGATAATTGTGGTCCCCAAAAAGTGAGAATAAGCGACAAGGAAGTTGAACTTGTGGAAACCTTCAAATATCTTGGGGTTTCAATTGACAATAAGCTGACTTTTAGTGATCATGTTCATGCTGTTTATAAGAAAGCTCAGCAGCGACTTTTTCTTCTCAGGAAGCTTAAATATTTTAATGTCAATCAAAGTGTTATGGAACTTGTGTATCGCAGTTTGATTGAAAGCATACTGACTTTTAACATTGTGACATGGTATGGTACCACAAATGTTAAAAACAAAGCTAAACTCCACCGCATTGTTGCGACGGCTAGCAAGCTTGTTGGGCAACCCCAACGACAGCTGACCAGTCTCTACGAAGCTGCCATTAAGCGGAAAGCTCTCAAAATTGTCCGTGATCCGATCCATCCTCTCAACCCCTGTTTCGAAATTCTCCCTTCAGGTAAACGTTATAAGGTCCCTTTGGCACGCAAAAACCAGTTTAAAAAGTCATTCCTGCCTTCTGCAGTCACCATTTTAAATTCTTCTCGCATCACGTAGAGGCTGGTCGGCTGGGAAAAAACAAACAATGTGTACATGTGAAGGTGTGTGGGAAATATTTGTAATGTGATTACTCGGCTGTGAAACCCAACTCCTGTGATATGAGAGGGTAAATTTACATAGTGCAATATCATATTTGATTGTATCCCTTTTATGTTTTATGTTTTATGTGTGTCGTCCTATACAATTGTTGTTATAATCGTTTACAGGCAGACAGGGTGTGCCGAAGAAAAATTTCCATTTTTATGTAATATTTTAATGGACAATAAAGTGCTGTTATTGTTATTGTTATTGTTATTATTATTGTAATATATGCAAAATGGCAAAGAACATAATTGCCTGGAAGAGTTGTTTCTAAAGTTCAATGTTTTCTTTCCACAGTGTACATTGTATCTTTACATTTCAAGCTACCCACTGTACTGACTTTATCAGTCTGGGCGGCGGTTGTAAATTGTCTCTGTCTGGTATATGTCGTTATAGTGTCCGGGTCAGTTTGTATATCGTGGAAAATGTCACGATTTTATTTCTGTATACATGAAAGTTTTGGCTTCAGGATCAGAGATTTATGCATTGATCGATCGATTGACTGGTCAGAACACGACTGAGTCTCTTTGCCAAACTGAATGCCTGGTGCTAAGTGCCGCCTTGAAAAATCAGCTCAACATGTTGCAGACCTGTGGAAGTCTGACTCCCAGATTAGGTTCTTCCCTGTACCAATATGTACACATCTCCCAAGTGGTCTAGTGGTTAGGATTTCGCGCTCTCACCGCGACGGCCGGGGTTCGATTCCCCGCTTGGGAAGATTTTTTGTGCGTATTTAAAAAAAATTATTTATCGAATATTACTCACTTGACACTTTTAACTTCTTTTGAAATCTATGGTTCTGCTTCTATTATTATCAATTTAATGAGCTTTATTTCTACACACTTATGCTCTAGTTTGATGTTGTTTAAATGTATATATTACACGGTGGAAATTAGGATTTTAGAGTTTAAAAAGGATTTAGGTTTTTATTACACGGTGGAAATTAGGATTTTAGAGTTTAAAAAGGATTTAGG
>NW_027129264.1:7500-9808 GCF_037325665.1 Littorina saxatilis
CAGTCAATCAAACAGTCAATCAAACAGTCAATCAAACAGTCAATCAAACAGTCAATCAAACAGTCAATCAAACAGTCAATCAAACAGTCAATCAAACAGTCAATCAAACAGTCAATCAAACAGTCAATCAAACAGTCAATCAAACAGTCAATCAAACAGTCAATCAAACAGTCAATCAAACAGTCATCAAACAGTCAATCAAACAGTCAATCAAACAGTCAATCAAACAAGCAATCAAGCAAGCAATCAAGCAAGCAAGCAATTCAGACCGACTGAAACGTGCCAAGAAAATAGGCCTTGAACGAGTTTACAATAAAATAAATACCAGTAGAAGCATAAATTTTAGACGAAGCCAAAAGTGTCCAGTGAGTAATAATAAAGAGATGAATGAATAAATAGAATTAAACATTTCAGATCGACTCAGACATGTCAAGAAAATTATTTAGAATACAAAATATCTTCCCAAGCGGGGAATCGAACCCCGGCCGTCGCGGTGAGAGCGCGAAATCCTAACCACTAGACCACTTGGGAGATGCAATTGCTTAAGTGCAGGGAAGAGAATATTTTTGAGACTCACTTCCACAGGTCTGGAACATGTTGAGCTGATTTCTCAGAGCACTTAGCACCAGGCATTCAGTGTGGCGAAGATACTCGTGTTTCCGTGTCTAAATTGTGGGGATAAACTGTGACAAATTCAGCTGTGGAGGAAGTTAAAGAGCTAGTCAAGTTTTATCAATGAATGTAGTTGTTTGTTTTTGTTACTTATTCATTTATATATATATAACAACTAGAGGAATACCCGGCTTCGCCGGGGTGAATCGCGAGACAGAGACAGACAGCGTGGCGGTTCACCACAATCACCTTTGAAGGCGAAGTCCTCTCAAACGGGATTGAGAATTTTAGAGCTTATTTCTAAGCCCTATATTAACTGTTATGGCTTCTCAAAGGCCAGAACATACAGACAGACAAAAGCCGCCAGACCCCATCACAAACAGAACTCTACAATCCACAGGTGTTGCCTCCACACACACACACACACACACACACACACACACACACACTCACACACACACACACACACACACACACACACACACACACACACACACACACACAGAAGCCGTATATATATATCTATATATAGATATAGAGATAGATGACAGTGGATTTTTCGCTAAATAGATTCGACCTTTGCACTTTTACAGTGAGGACAACTTACGGGTACATACAAGGAAAGCCCACAACTTCTAAGGCGAACAACTCTGCAGAGTATGCTGTGAAGGGCGACGGTAGTCTCCCTGTCACACTCGACCCCCTTTGAATGAACTTTGTCCTCAAAGTTCCGAACCATGGACCCGCCAAGCTTAGGTTCCTCCCAGCAGGTTGGTGGAATGGGAACAGCACGAAAATGATTCAGTGGCCTGAACATTTCATGTCGAGTCCCATCCCTGTCGACGACACCAAATGTAACCGAGTGCTGAAACACCACAATCACCTTTGAAGGCGAAGTCCACTCAAACGGGACTGAGAATTTTAGAGCTTATTTCTAAGCCCTAAAATAACTGTTATGGCTTCTCAAAGGAAGGCCCGAACATACAGATACACCAAAGCCGCCAGACCACATCACAAACAGAACTCTACAACTCCACAGGTGTTGCCCACACACACACACACACACACACACACACAAACACACACACACATACACACACACACACACACACACACACACAGAAGCCGTATATATATGTGTATATCTATATCTATAAATATATAGAGATAGATGACAGTGTATTTTTTGCGTGGCTATAAATTGATTCGACCTTTGCACTTTTACAGTGAGGACAACTTACGGGTGCAAGGAAAGCGTTCTGGACAGTGCAGTGACATTCTAAAAATAGTAACGTAGTAACGGGAATATGGATTGACGCCACACGAAGGAAGGGAGATAAACGCAAAACACTGGAGAAGATAAGGAAGAGTTACTGGGAATGGATCTGGGAAGATGAACAGAAAAACCAAAATCGGTTCAGCGCTGCGCACTGAGGGCACGTGTTGAAAATTCTCATCGACCAGGTTGTGTCCGGGGTCTACCTGAATATGCCCACCAAATCTGAAGCAGATCCATCGAGAACTTTGGCCGCGCATCGCGAACACACACACACAGACACACACACACACACACACACACACAAGTCGTATATATATATATATAGATAGATAATAATTATGACAGCTTATATAGCGCGAGCCACAGTAAACTATGCTCTGCGCTTTACATATTACCTATGAATAAAACCATCCTATT
>NW_027129265.1:2500-7500 GCF_037325665.1 Littorina saxatilis
AACATACAGTGACATTAAACATTGTTATGTTAAAAAAAGAAAAAAGAAATAAAGCTTTTGTGCACAAATCAGAAAATACATTGTACATTTTACCTACAGGCCAAACAGTGTCTGTTGGCGGCAGAGGGCCCAGCAAGTTGCTATTTTTAGATCGATTAAAAGTTGTCAAGAACAGGCGCTTACATTTGGATGTGTCCACTGATAGTAGGTTTGGTTGTGATCAATCAGAATGATGTAGGAATAAAAATGTATGACAGTTTGGTATGATGACATGTAATTCAAATATGCTGAAATGTAATATTATACATGATATAATATTATTATGGCTGTTACCATGAACCCCAAGAAAGGTTTAATGTTATGTAAAATCAAAATACCAAAATCAAGCACCTACTAATCTGGTCTACAGTGCGGCTTGGACCAAAAAAGGATGGACACGCAACTCGCTCAGCCAGCCAGCGCTGCGAGACTTACAGCGGCCAACTTCGCCGCGGCGCGCTCATTGGCTAAGTATTGAACTTGCGTCAAGGCCGATGCGCGTACATTCCCAGAATGTTTACTTTCGGTTAGATTCTTCGACAGCATTCGCAGAGGTGACTGCCGTATTGTGTACCGCAGTCAGAAGTAATTTATTACTTTTGGGAGTTTAGTAACGTGATATCAGTTTTCAATTGTTCGTTCACTTATATTGCTTTCAGATTTAACACACAAGAAACAGTAGCACGGTTTTCGTTGCGAAAATGTGCATTGGCAGTGCTACGCGATCGAATTGTGTATTATGTAGGGGAGAGCGGGGCTAAAAGTAACAGGGGCTGGAAGTAACAATGGAAATAACTCTTCATTGTTTTATGATTGGCAGTTTAATTTAGGTGTATTACCTTCCTTTAACCCTTACTATAAACTGACGTAAAAATGGCGGCATGAAGCCAGCACGTTCGACTTTTAAACCAAAAAGTTCAAAATTCAGGCAGGTGAGTAAAATTTCTCAACTTGTGAACAATTTGTAACTGTTCAACCGTGTTTACGAAATGAATCTCAAAACATACTAAGTATGAATGCTTGTTGCTTTGTTAATCCTGTGATGCACTCACATTTGCGTATACTTTAGCGCGGTAATGGAGTCACTGGGATGCACGGGTGTACTATGGTGTGGGGCTGGTTGTAACAAAACTGACGGGGCTGATTGTAACAGTGTTACAACCAGCCCCGTCACTGTTACAACCAGCCCCGTCATGTTGTTTTATCACACCGTCCCGTGTTTACTGTAGTCTCTGCGCTCCTGTGTGTTTGAATAACAGAATGATAAACGGATGGCAGGCCTTTGTTCAATTCATTCTGTTATTGAATAAGAGGGGTGCCAACCAATGTAATCAAAGGCTTTAGAGTTACTGGAATTTGCCCATTTGATCCAGAAATATTCACAGATGTGGAATATCAGCCCTCTGTTGTCACTGACAGACCCTGCCCGTCACAAGCCGCTGAAACTCCTGAAAATAATGTCAGCGACAGGCCCTGCCCTCAAACAAATATTCCCTGCCTAGAAGCAGACAGACCCTGCCCAGAACCTGGTCAATCATCTGACAACAGTTCTTCTCCACCTTGTGCGACCTAGTCTTCGCCAGAAACACAAAGACCGGCAGCTTCAGCCTCGACGCAAAATCCAGGTTCTTCTCAAGCAGTAAATCAGCCAACTTCAATGGCCCGTTATTTGAAAACCACAGGGAAGGGAAGTATTTTAGAGTGCGAGGAGATGGCCATTGTATCCTTCATTCATTTTAACGAAGCTTAGAGGCGGAGAACATCATGACAATTTCTTTTGACAGCCTCTGTGATAAGCTGACAGACGAAGTTTGTGGCCATCTGCAGTACTACCAGGAATTGTCCTGCGAGGGCAACGACCTGAAGACAGACCTGCAGAGGTTCATCGTGGAGAAGCAGTACAACACCGATACAATTGATTTAGTGCTAGCAGCTCTGTGCAATGCGCTTCCCGTTGTTGCCATCATTTACCAAACTACAGGCGGTCAAATTCAGGAATTTGTCCATGGCCCAGGTCGACCAGGAGTCAACGCGGCTGGTACTGTCCGCTTTCAGATGACAGGTGAAGGGCTTGGAGCTCACTACAATCCTGTCGTTCCTTGTCAAGAGCCAACAAACCAGACTGCATCGGCCGTCCAACGTGACTCCGATGTCCAACCTGACGCTAGGGACTCACGGGTTACCCACTCTGCCAGTGCCAAGCGTTCCCAGAAACCACAACAGTGACTAACACACCAACAAAGCCAACAACCTCAAACTTTTCCGCTTTTCACGTCAGGCCATTTCCAAAGGCTGCCCCAAGACAGATGGCTTCCAAAGGTAGGAAACGGAGAAAGTCGGCCATACTAACAGACACTCCAGAAAAACAACGGCTCTCAGAGGAAAAGAAACCTACCCGTACAGCTCAAGTTGGTACGAAGAAGTCAGCCCCCAAAACGAGAAAGCGGAAAGCAAGCAGGAACTTAAAATCAGCCATTAGCGGTGATTCGTCTGAAGACGATGACTGTTTTTGCTTAGTTTGCTGTGAACCATATTCAAACAGTCGTCCAAACGAACAGTGGGCCATGTGTGTGTCATGCAACGACTGGTCGCATGAAGAATGTACTGAGAAAAAGAACATCTATGTCTGCCAGAACTGTGCCTCGGATTCGGAATGACAGGTCAAAGTTCATCACGGTTTTTTTTCTTCTACCAGCTACCATTTTGTGTTTGATGTTATAGTTGTTCCCTTTGTGGTTTAAATAAATGCCAAACCACCCAAAGTTGTTATTTTTCCATATTTTTAAGTATTACGAGTGTCTACATGTTGTGACTGTATAAAGATACACTGACGGGGCTGGTTGTAACAGTGTTACAATCAACCCCACATGCTGTTACAACTTGCCCCACATATGGGGTTAGTTGTAACACATTAGATAGCATTACTTTTCATAGTCTGTATTCTAAAAATGACAGATTTCAGTAAAACCTTCAACAATTATCAAAAGGAAATAGTCGTAGGATCATTTGGCTGAAAAAATATCTAAACAATGTCCTTACGATTCAGCTTGAGAGGTCCGTAATTAAAAAATGTTACTACCAGCCCCGCTCTCCCCTACACGCGGTGTTCTTCTCAGGAAAAGACCGAAGCGACATGTGACGTCAGTCGTTCAGCCCGCGAGCGGTGGGATGGGGGGGTTCACATGGTTTGTTTGTTTCAGAACCACACCCATATACACACATTTCACATGTAAACCATTTGTCCGCCCCCTGTCGATATTTATCGACTAAGTTCCTTGTATGACTAACTGTTGTTGGCCTGGGGCGTATAAAACACGGCCTTGCTAGTGTGCAGTAACTACATACAAATTACCCTGCGAATGCATGTAATGAGGTACACTGCAATTTCTGACCAAAAACCGGCTCAAATATTACTTATATTAAATCCTTACATCCGGAGGATAATTGTGACTGCTGATACGTTGGCATAATTTAGCTGGTCATTGGCAAAAAAAAACCATACACATGTTTGATAAAAACAACAGAAATGACTAAGTGTATGATAATAACAAGAATAGTTCACCTACGACTATTATGTTTATACGAGAAATGAAAGCTTAGAACGGTGTACAAAACCTACCATCAGTTGTTACTTCACTGAACATCAGAAGTCCAAACAACAAATAAAGGAGCAGTGCACGAGTCGCAGCATTGCTGGAGCAACGGTTTGTCTTTTTGTTGCAGATTACGATATATAAACAGTCAAAAGCTTAATTAACACAACGAACACAAAGATGCCTATACACACACCTTTGGTGTTGCCAATCAATCGAAACTTACAGGCGGACAAATTACTAACAAATGCGGATTGTGGACTGGGTGTGTGTTTGTACACACACACACACACACACACACACACACATACACATACACACACACACACACACACACACACACACACACACACACACACACACACATTCGCCTATCAACCCAAGGTCCTGATTTTCAACTTGTGAGCGTGTGCTGCAAGCCAGCAGTCCAATATTTCTTGACACCTTGGTTTTAAATGAACATTATCCGTCCTTAAATGAGCTGTTTATAGAAAATGACTTGTACACTTGCATAAATAAGTCAAATGGTCATGCTGAAATAATACTTGAAGTCTTTGTTTCTTCGGCGTTTGGATTCTATGCATTGTCTTGCGTGAGTGAGACAAAGAAGAGAGTTTGGAGAGCTTTGAAAAGCTCTGTGCGAGACAAGATTCGTGTTGACATAACTATTATCTATGTTTGTTGCCACCTTTCGGAGACTCATTTTACACTTCTTTAAACCTACTATTCTGAACATAATTATGTGTAATAGGTTCCACGTCAAACAATGCGTGTCTGCTTGCCGTTCACACTCTGCAGACAATACTTACTTCAAGGCTCAGTGATTCAGTAAAAATGGTTCAGCGGCGTAGCGGCATTCTGTGGGGATTTTTTGGACGGATTTATTTAGGAGATTGACATTTGTGACACTGAAGATGGTCCGTAATTGAGCCCGAAGTCGACTTTGTGAAGACTTCGCGGAGTTTGATTACCGAACATTTTGTGCTAAAGCTTCCTTCGGCCAGCTTCGCGAAGTATCCTTCGCGTAGTCCACTTCGCCCAGTTAAGGACAGGCTTATAGCATTAATTAAAACAAATCCACTTTGAAAAAAAAATCAATCAGGCTATATTGGTATTTTGCTTGTGTTAAAGGTCAGGGACGCTTGAACACGAAAACAGACCAGAAGCTTACAGCTGATATATGTGGTCGCGCCTAAATGAAGCCCTGGCTCGACAGGGGGTCCAATTACGGTAGACATTGTGGATCATTTAAAGGCCGGTCGCTAGCAGGCATTTTGACCAAATAATACAATTCAAGTCTCCCCTTCGCAGGTCAAAGCCCGCTGGTACAGCGATTTCGATCCTTTTGTTTACATAGTCGCATCTACG
>NW_027129265.1:12500-24443 GCF_037325665.1 Littorina saxatilis
GCGCATTCGAATAAGTCTTCAAAAACCCCACTGGGTGAAGATGAAGAATGCAAGAAGGAGTGCACAAGGAGAACAAACAAGGAGCGAGAGAAGGAGGGACAGAGAAGAAGGAGAGACGGATGAGGAAGGGCAGGAAGAAGAAGATTGAGGAGGAGGGAAAAGAAACGAAAGATATTTGAACAAGATGCGAAAGTATTTTCAATAATCGATAAAATCGGTCCATAGTCAATTACATATTTTCCCATAGCCCCAGCTCGCACACACGCACCCGCCCACACCCACACCCACACACACACACACACACACACACACACACGCAAACACACACATACACACACGCAAACACACACACACACACGCAAACACACACGCAAAACACGCAAACACACACACACATACACACACACACACACACACACATACAAACACACACACATACACACACACATACACACACACACACGCGCGCACACACACACACATATACACACACACACACACACGCACACACACACACACACACACACACACACACCCTCCCCCCACCCCTCCCCCACACACGCACACAGTTTCTGCTCTACCACCACGAAATATTCCTTTCGTTTCAACTCGGTCCATATCCAACGAAGCAGCATCCTGCCACTCGGGTGTTTTTTTCAACGGACGTAGCGGCAAAAAGGATCCAAATTGTTCTCATTTTAGCTTCCATTAAATGGCGTCTAACTGGTCACGAGATTGTATCGTGATGGCCCCACTGGCACCACCAAGACTGTCAAAAAACGGACACGCCAAATCCAAGCGTATCCTTCAGCGCTGCCAGGAAGGTTGGGGTCACTGTAGTATGATGGGGTTGGTTGGAACAGGGCCTGAGGTGGGGGGGGGGGGGGAGTAGTAGAGGAGAGGGAAGGTATTAAGGAGGAAGGGGGAGTGAGGCAGGGTGTGATTTTTGTTAAATGTGCTCTGCGTACATTTTGTTTTGACGAAAACATTCGAAGACAACAACACTTCAGCATAAGCACACATAACTTTCATTGCAGGTTTTGTTTTATGAATTTGTTAGTACATGTTTTGTGTCTGATAAGGAAATAACAATCACCGTTTTCGTGCAAGGCTTTGTTCAATCGAACTTGAAAGCCAATTCTTATTAAGTAATTAACCGTTTATCGTGTTTTAAACATTTGTTGAGTCTAAGTTCGGAATGACGTGTTCTTTCATCTCTAAGTAAATCTAAAGGGGGGAAGCGGGAATGTTGGTGCCAGAGATTGTGCGTGCGTGAGTGAGAGCAGTAACGTACACGTACAGACAGGCATGCAGACAGACAGACAGACAGACAGACAGAGAGACAGACAGACAGACAGACAGACAGACAGACATATATATAAACAGAAAGACAGACAGACAAACCTATATATAAACAGAAAGTCAGACAGACAGACAGACAGACAGACAGACAGACAAACCTATATATAAACAGAAAGTCAGACAGACAGACAGACAGACAGACAGAGAAGACAGACAGACAGACGAACTGAAAGGCAAACAAACAGACAGACAAACACACAGAGAAACAGACAGACAAACAGACAGAGAGACAGACAGACAAACAGACAGAGAGACAGAGCTAGAGGAACATAACAAAATGTACTCACATGACGATGATGTAGGCACTATATATTCTGAAACAACGAAAAAACAAGTCGCGTAAGGATAAGGATACGATTTTATATAGTCCATGAGGGTAACCTCACAGAAATTCGGGCTGCTTTCACCCTGGGGAAAGCGAGCTGCCATACAGTATACGGCGCTACCCATTTTTTTTTCCTGCATGCGTGTATTCATGTTTCCAAGCCCTGAGACTTAATGCCGTGTGAGATGGAATTTTTTTACACTTTATTCCAAGTCACACGGGTATTTGGTGGACATTTTTATCTATGCCTATACAATTTTGCCAGGAAAGACCCTTTTGTCAATCGTGGGATCTTTAACGTGCCCACCCCAATGTAGTGTACACGAGGCGAAATTACTACATTTAGTCAAGCTATGGAACTCACAGAATCAAACTGAACGCACTGCATTTTTTCACAATGACCGTAGTCCGCCGCTAGTGCAAAAGGCAGTGAAAGTGACGAGCCTGTTTAGCGCGGTAGCGGTTGCGCTGTGCCGCATAGCACGCTTTACTGTACCTCTCTTCGTTTTAACTTTCTGAGCGTGTTTTTAATCCAAACATATCACATCTATATGTTTTTGGAATCAGGAACCGACTAAGAATAAGATGAACTTGTTTTTAAAACGATTTCGGAAATTTAATTTTAATCATAATTTTTATATTTTCTATTTTCAGAGCTTGTTTTTAATCCGAATATAACATATTTATATGTTTTTGGCATCAGAACATGTTGAAAAATATAATAAAAGTAATTTTGGATCGTTTTATAAAAAAATAATTTTAATTACAATTTTCAGATTTTTAATGACCAAAATCATTAATTAATTTTTAAGCCTCCATGCTGAAATGCAATACCAAAGTCCGGCCTTCGTCGAAGATTGCTTGGCCGAAAACGGCGTATGGCTGCCTAAATGGCGGGGTAAAAAACGGTCATACACGTAAAATCCCACTCGTGCAAAAAACACGAGTGTACGTGGGAGTCTCAGCCCACGAACGCAGAAGAAGAAGAAGAAGAAGAAGAAGAAGAAGAAGAAGAAGAAGAAGAAGAAGAAGAAGAAGAAGAAGAAGAAGAAGAAGAAGAAGAAGAAGAAGAAGAAGAAGAAGAAGAAGAAGCTTGGCCAAAATTTCAATCACTTTGATTGAAAAATGAAGGTGTGACAGTGCCGCCTCAACTTCTACAAAAAGCCGGATATGACGTCATCAAAGACATTTATTGAAAAAATGAAAAAAAACACATCTGGGGATATCATACCCAGGAACTCTCATGTAAAATTTCATAAAGATCGGTCCAGTAGTTTACTCTAAATCGCCCTACACACACACACACAGACACACAGACACAGACACAGACACACACACAGACACACAGACACACACACACACAGACACACACATACACACACACACACACACAGACACACACACACACACACACACATATATATATACACCACGACCCTCGTCTCGATTCCCCCTCTATGTTAACACATTTAGTCAAAACTTGACTTCGTCGCGATATAACCTTCGTGGTTGAAAACGACGTTAAACACCAAATAAAGAAAGAAAGAAAGAAAACTTGACTAAATGTAAAAAGAACACCGAATTCATTACTAAAAAAAGAAGAAGCTTAAATAAGAGCGTATACGTTTTCTTTCTTCCTATTGTCTTTTTTGGGCGAACACCCCTGGTGGTACTTTTGATTTTTTTTTTAAAAATAATGAGCAACTGACGAAATGTCGAAAAGGCCGAAAAGACAAACGCACGTAAAACCTACAAAAACTCAAAACAATACCCTAACAAATTCTGCTACTAGCGTGCCAAAGCCCGGCGATAATGTTGAATGATACGGATGCCAAAGCAAACATGAATGCAACTCTTTGTATAGAACCGTTGCACTAAACATTTGAATGCAACTGTCTTCAATTCACCGATACAAAAAAAGAAGAAAAAAAAGAGACTTAAATTGGTATATGGTTAATCTCTCACCTTTGGTGCTGTTTTTGATGAACCTTGGGTTAGTGGCGGCAGGTGTCTTTCCAATGAACTGATACGTGGCGGAGAAGCCTTGCTCCTGTAGTCTGGAGTCGGAGCTAAACACCACCAGCATCTGGTTGGTGAACGAGATGATCTCCTCGTTGTTATGGAAACCGCAGTACTGCGCGATGACGTTGCTGTCCGTGTCCTCTCCGTCATACACCGTCACCACGTCCGGCGCGTTGTAACAACTAGAATGTAACATGACATCATACAAATGACGTCAGAGTAGTCAACATGTAATCAGACATGACCGTAATGTGTAATTGTACAGGTTGAAAATATATTTAAGTAAAACTGTTAAGAAAACAATGATTAAAAAAATGCCTACTACTCGTCGCAGATGGCTTGCACTGTACCAGAAACATGACGAACGTAAACACGTTTTTGAAAATCGTAACCATAAAGTAAGAGATTCCCAAAGAAATGGTCACCTGGCATCCTCCGTCACAATAACACCTTTTGAGCGAGACCGCTTGTTTTTGTGTGTGCACAGAATACAGTGTTAAATCGTCACTACTTCTACTATATTTGAAGAAACCCAAGAACAAACTGTTGTCTTAACATGTAAACATAGTGTGTGCCTGCCATTCTAGCAGTGATTCAAGTGTCAAGAACGATAGGTGACCAGAGACGAGTTGCGAAGGTAAAATAAATGAAAGACAGGATATTTTCTTTAGCTTTAAAAAGACAAAGGTAGTTTAAAAAACCCACAACAACAACCTTTGAGTATAACATCATATTCGATATTGGTACCTTATACTATATCATAACACTCTGCACACCAGTATAATATGCAATATGTACTGCAGGTAAACTAACTTCAAATACACATCATGGGTTAAGAAGGAACGTTTATTAGAACATCATATTCGGTAGTTGTTCCTTATACTATCTCTTAGCACTGTGTACACCAGTGTATGCAATATGTACTGCAGGTAAACTAACTTCAAATACACATCATGGGTTAAGAAGGAGCGTTAGAGTATAACTTGAACAAGTTTAAAAAACGATTATCAAGAAGAGTAGAAATATTCAAACAGGTAGTTATCTATATAAGCGATACACATCAACTTTCTTTGCTTTGAAGTAGATATAAATGTCGAAAGCAACAACTCTTGACCGACTGAAGTCATGTATATGTTTTGGTCAATGGAGTATATATATATGAGTGCAGAAAATAGCGAAAAGATACAAGAAGTTTTATCTACGAAGCTAAGTAAGTGTAACATTAAATATATACAGACTAGCTTTCATAATGTATGCAAAACGTAGATTAGTAGTCATTTGAATAAACATCTAGTCTTCTGTTATGGTGATGTATATATACTTACTATCACACGATGAATTTTGAGTAGCTTCGTCATTTGTATGTAAACAACGGGTTGTTCAGTATCACAGAACACTGGCATTATCATTTTTGTTGTGAGATAGATGCATTATTGGTTTCCCAACCCAAGACATCTGTTTACTGTCGCTTGGCAAAATGTAATGAATTTTAAAACTACAATAGCAACGAAACTACATCGTGGAGCCTCAGCGCCTACTTGGCAAAAGTGATCAATTAGGCTGACATACAGTGAATTGTTAGATCCTCTAAAACAACTACAGTACAAACAATTGGAAAGGTGAGGGTTTAGTCATAAAGGTAACTGCAAACTGGTATGCGTGTACACAGGACAGGTATGCTCTGGTGAAATGCTTTACCTGAGATAATCCGATCTGTTTTGAGAAGAAAAGATAAAAAATCCACAGGTGGTCAGATGACAAGAATACTTGACACAAACAGTGTCAGTCATGACGGATGTTAACAAACAAACAGACCCCGCCCTCCCCCCCCCTACACACACACACACACACACACTGACACACACGCACGCATACACACGCACGCACGCACGCACGCACGCACGCACGCACACACACACACACACACACACACACACACACACACACACACACATATAAGCAAACCCACACAAGCAGACAAAGAACAAAACAAACAAACATAGATCAACAGCGTTATAAACTTACAAACACAAAAATATTCAGCATTCCTCCTACCCGCCACGACTTACAACTTAAAACACAAAAGAAGAGGTCGAAAACAGAACAAAGGAATAAATACAATTAAAGAACCCAGCAAGAAAGGCGTCTTCTGGAAAATAGCTTTGCCACTCTGAGAGCCATAGCAAAGGATGGACAAAATAACATATCAACAACGAGAATAATTGCTTTTGCGAGGCTCAAAAGAGAACAACACAAACATAAATACACTTATTCCCAAAACATCCTCCGACCCCCCCCCCCCACCCCACCCCCCCCTCCCCCTAAAAAAACAGGTCACACTCAGGCACAAATGCATCTACGAGCTGTGCATACAAGGATTATTCGGAGGCACTGTTTACAGAAATATGTATACAGACAACAATGGACGCATGAAAACCTAGCCACGAACAAACAACCAACAACACCGAACTGCCTTCACTGTGAAGGGAGGTAACCATTTTCTGTAATCACGCAGAGCCACGAGCTGTCTCCCTTTCCGGTGCAAGAATTATGATCCGTCTCCCAATGAAATGCGAAATGGACCATCTCAGACAGACAGACACACTGTCGGGCAGGTAGACAGTCGGACAGTCAGACAGATTTACACAGACAGAGAGTCAGACAGACAGACAGACAGACAGACAGACAGACAGACAGACAGACACACACACACACACACACACACACACACACACACACCGGCACATCCACACACTAACGCACCGTCTATTTTTTATTTTTTCCAGACACCTGAGTACTGTCACAATCGCATTCGTGAAGTGCGACAGGCAGACAGACAGACAGACAGAAACAGACAGGCAGACACACACACACACACACACACGCAGGCACATTCACACACTAACACACCATCTCCCCCTACAACCCCCCCCCCCCTCAAACACACAACACCAACACCTCCCTTATTTTCCAAAACATATCAATAAGCATACCTGGTGTCTCTATTGTGTAGCTGTATGTTAGAAAAGACGACGCGGACGCGTTCCCCTGGCAACGCGTGCAGATGGTAGCGACACCTGGAGTTTCGTTTGTAAATCTGCGGGTAAAAGGGAGAGAAGAACTTGCCGGATTTGGATTTATGGCTACTGTTGCTGAAGAATTCGTACGTGCACGGTTGGCCCTCTACCCTTCGGCCGGTCGTGATGTAATTTCCTGGAAAAAGAGAGAATGGGGGAAAATAGTGGATATGTTTTAATAAAAATCAAAACAATAAGAATATTGAAGTAGAAATAATTATGCATTGCTTTGAAATGCTTTCTTTAGGGATCCACACTATGTGCGTATAGTACATGGTCTACTCTGCGAGAAAAGCCCGAGTCTAAAAACATTCTGTAGTTTTCTGAAAATGAATAATTATCTTGTTTCTTTTTCTTTTTTTCCAAATGAAAGCAAGCACGCACGAAGGCAAATAATTATCTTGTTTCTTTTTCTTTTTTTCCAAATGAAAGCAAGCACGCACGAAGGCAAATAATTATCTTGTTTCTTTTCTTTTTTTTCCAAATAAAAGCATTGCTGCAAGCACGCACGAAGGCAAATAATTATCTTGTTTCTTTTCTTTTTTTTCCAAATGAAAGCAAGCACGCACGAAGGCAAATAATTATCTTGTTTCTTTTTCTTTTTTTCCAAATGAAAGCAAGCACGCACGAAGGCAAATAATTATCTTTCTTGTTTTTTGCATTGTCTCATCAGAAGAAATTTGTCATCTTTCTTTTCTTTTTTTTAAAGATCGGCTGTATTCTGGGATCGTTACAAATGATGCAAAAGATCACCAAGCTGTCGCGAATAGCCGAGGGGAATAGAAGACAAGACTGAGAGAATGACAAGAAATGTATACAGACGTTTTCAACGGAAACGATTCTTTTTACGTTATTACAAAACGCCATTAAATCAGAAACTTCACTCCTCGGACACAAGAAATCACACAAAAAATGCGGACAAACATTCCGCGCCCTTTCCAATTTGTCACCTTTTTTTTTTTGGGGGGGGGGGGGGGGGGGGAGGGGTGGAACAGGTGTTCTCTTAATAGAAAAAAAACAACCTTTGATAAAATCCCAACGATCTGTTTTTGTACTGTGTTTCAGATTTAAAAGTTGGGTTTACCAAAAAAATACGCTGCTGAATTCACTTATTGACATCAGATACAGGGGGACGTTAAACAAAAGAGAAGACCTATTTTCACCCAATATTTTGATTTCCCAGATTGTTATTTTCTTTGTTTGCAGGTGATGTATAGGAGAGAAGAACCTGAAATGTATGAGTAAGCCCTATATATCAATTTCTATGAAAGTCGTCAATGAACTGAATCCAGGAGTCCCCAATACTTAATGGTCATGTGTGTCCAGATCGGCGGCATGGCCACGTCGTTTTTGAAGGAGGGAATTTGAGACAGGGCGTGCGTCTTACGGGAAATACATGGTGGACGTCTTGTTAAAGGCACAGTAAGCCTCCCGTAAACCATCACAGAGCTCCCCGAGCGTCTAAATACAGTACATGCATACTTCCATTTGAACGCTCACCGAACGGGAACATCCTGGCTGCTTTCTGTCGAGCGTGAGAAATTTTCAAAGAATTTATTTTCGTGGACTTGCTCCACTACAACAATGGCGCCTCGTTTTGATGCTGGACGGCTGTTATGAATATTCAATACCGGAAATCACGCCCGGACAGTAAGCCTCCCGTAAACCATCACAGATACTGTCAGGCTTTTACACACAGTACAAACACCCTTCCATTTGAACGCTCACCAAACGGGAACATCCTGGGTGCCCCACGTAAAGAGCGAGCAATTTTTAAAGAATTAATTTTGCAGATTGTCTTTTTGGACCCATCCTGAACTCAGGTCAAAAATGAGTTACTTCCCTTCGGGTCTCATTCTATCGATGTAAACTGGCCATAGCCGTGGATCGATGATTATCAGAATGTTTTTGGACCGTGGTGCGTTTTTGCGCTAGACATAACTTTTAAAATCTAAATAATAAATTGACAGCTTGTTACACAAACATTCTTTGATCATAAAAAAATTCTTTTTTTATCATGACAAGATCAGTACAATTCGAAGTTGTGAAAGTTTGAAAAAAGAAAAGCCCGGAAGCAGGCCCGGGTCACACAAGGGTCGTAGCAGACGACGGTTTATGCATATAGCCGTTCCTCTCAACAGTCAAAAGCCATCGCTAGAGTTCTTGTGAACCACAGCTGTTTGTTTCGTGCATAAAAACGTGCTATTGTAGATAACCTCACATCGAGTCGCATTCAAATGACGAACTGACGACTACATTGTGAAAAGGGGAAACTGGATCACACGGGTTCACGATTGCTCAGGGGTAAGATAAACCACGCAAAAATACATTCTTTGAAAATTGTTCGCTCTTTACGGAGGGCACCTAGGATGTTCTCAATCGGTGAGTGTTTAAATGAAAGGGCGTTTGTACTGTGTGTAAAAGCCTGAGCGTATCTGTGATGGTTTACGGGAGGCTTACTGTGCCTTTAAAAATAAACACAAACTTTGGTCACACAAAGATGTGGGAACAACATGAAAACGAGTACGTGCTGTGGGCCATCCTAAATGTATTTAAATTCATGGATCGTGATTTTATCATCTCCAATCTTGTTATTGTTTGTAGAAGCAAAAGTGCGCTACATCTGACATTACATACGTCGGAGCTTGCAAATATGTACACCTCATGCTAGTGTTTCTATGGTTCTAGCACTAGTCTCGCCCCGCCTCATTCCTTCATTGTTATTGCACAATAACAACATAACACTAATTATTAGTATTACGAGTCCACAAGATATTCCTGCTTCCTTATGATAAGATTGAAATGGCTACTAAACACGTATGAATGAATGAATGATCTGATTTTTTTTAACTTGAATGAATGATCTGATTTTTAAAATTTGTTTTTAATGTACCATGCTTGCAAGTTGCTGCCACAATCAAGACGGCTGATTTCTTACCATCTGGTTTGGAATGCTACAATAAATATGAATGATTTTCTTCTGACTATATCATGCCTGGTTCTTCTTTAACATCACTTGCCTGACAAACTATGATTCACAATAAACAATAAAAAAACCACACATGAAATTATGATTCCAGCAGTCAGGATTTTCAGTCTTAGTTCTGTGAGTTTTAGATGTGCCTTTCTTCGTGCATCTTCTAAGACTATTTCCTCAATATCATTGAACACTATTTTGAACAACATAATAAGGCCAAAAAAAAGAATAGGTCTGTTTACGGTAACCCGACCGACCCTATTTTTTTCGCGCGACCCTAGACTTTTTTTTGGCATTTGGGAAAAAAAAAAAAAAAAAAAAATCTTTTGGTTTTTTTTTGCAAAATAACGTAAAAATATGGTTTTTTTGGAAAAAAAAAAAAAAAAAATCCCGACCTACCGACCCTATTTTTTGGGCCTATGTTACCGTAAACAGACCTATTTTTTTTTGCCTAACAATACAAATAACATTAACAACACGTTATAGTCCATAATTATCAGTAAATGCATTAAAATGGAACACATTCTGTACACGCATCTAACCATGATTATTATACCCAGAGAAACTGGATTCGACAGGCACGTGCATTTTATACGAGGTAACGTACATAATCAGAACCGGTTTGTAAAAACTGCAGAGCAGAGACATCAGAGTCACACGACAACAACTAAAATCATCGAATCCGGTGCAGTTTTTGGTGAGACCCTCATACACACAAAGTGAGGATCAAAATAATCCCACGAGCCGAAAAGAGAAATGGCAAAGTTAAATGGAAAAGAGCTGTCAAATGCACTGCCCATGAGGTGAATATGAAACAGAAAATGACAGAAAAGCGGAGAAAGAGACAGAGAGAGAGAGAGAGCAGGCTTTGAACACAGAGGTAAAAAAGACTTGAATAGGATATCGAGAAAGGATGAGAGAGAGGCATGAACTCAGCGACTGAAAAAAGAAAAACAGAGAGAGTGGGAGAGAGTCAAGAACAACGCATTGGAGGCTTAATGAATTTGTACAAACAAGAACATCATTCCAACCGCAACCAAAACAGAATAAAAAAACATTCCTTGAAGAATCACGCAAAAATTGATGGAAGATGAAACAAACAATAGCTGAAATTGCAGGGAATTTGATTTTCACGGCAGCTGAAATGCAGGGGAAGGAGTATTTAAGAAGAATAAAAGCCATATATTTCCGGAAAAAAAATCATGATGTTGAAAAAAGCTCACGTCTCACTTACTTACAGCAGCCTCTGAAAAATGGAATTTTGACACGCATACAGGTCGTTCATTGTAGGGGATATAACACCACTCTTTGCGAACTAAGACAAGTAAGGTATCAAATAAGAAAAGGGTTTTGAGAATATAAGAGAGAATGTCTGTCATTATCGATAAGTTGGTTCTCTCGTTTTTTAAGTTTTGTGGCTGTAGAGTGTGTGTGTGTGTGTGTGTGTGTGTGTGTGTGTGTGTGTGTGTGTGTGTGTGTGTGCGCGTACGTGCGTGCATGTGTGCGTGTGTGTTTGTGAGAGAGAGATAGAGAAAGAGAGAGAGAGAGAGGGAGAGAGAGAGAGAGAGAGAGAGAGAGAGAGAGAGAGAGAGAGAGAGAGAGAAAATCTATATATGAATTGTCTAATAAACACTGTTTAAACCAGAGAGAGAGAGAGAGAGAGAGATCGATCAATGAAAGCTGGACCAAGGGAAGCAATCACTCCTAAACACAAGAAAACAGGAGTTTGCTACCCTGAATGGAACACCGCATTTCTATTGCCTGTCCAGTTCTTGCGCATTTTTGTCCTGAAACAGGTTGATCTGACAACTTACCTTTGTCTCAAAGAAGAAATGCAACAAAAGTTACGTTTAAATATCAAAACGCTGGGTTTTTTCGTTACCAACAAGTTATACGCTAAAGTATAGTAACTCAAGAATATGTTATTTTGTCCATGACAAAATGTTGCTGAGAATTTTGATGAGCAAGCTTTCTAAAATTGCGTTTGTTTTAAAACCTGAAAAATCCAAAACTCCTTCCATTATTTCCAGAAAATATATCCTTTCAGAAAAATAAAAATTCCCGAACAAAATTCATCAAATATCTGAATAGATAGGTGTCAGAATACAGGTTTATCTATTGTGTCCATCTAAGGTGATGTCATGATCTAATAAAAACACAATTTCAATTATCTGTGTCAA
>NW_027129266.1:0-8997 GCF_037325665.1 Littorina saxatilis
GGGGGGGGGGGGGCTGTTGCTGTTGCTGATGTTGTGATTAATCTGTTTGCGTTATAGGCCCATATAATTAGGGATCAGGTTTTTTTTCTGTGTAACAGGTAGGCGATTGTTTTCGGGTCACTCGTGCTTTTTAGGATGCCTGTACGGTAAGACGCACGCGTGCATGAACGTGCGTACTAACACTTAAAGGCACAGTAAGCCTCCCGTAAACCATCACAGATACGGTCAGGCTTTTACACACAGTACAAACACCCTTTCATATAAACACTCACCGATTGAGAACATGTTAGGTGCCCTCCGTAAAGAGCGAACAATTTTCAAAAATTTATTTTTGCATGGTTTATTTTACCCCTGAGCCATCGTGAACCCGTGTGATCCAGTTTCCTTTTTTCACAATGTAGTCGTCAGTTAGTCATTTGAATGCGACTCGATGAGAGCTTATCTACAATAGCACGTTTTTATGCACGAAACAAACGGCTGTGGTTCACAAGAACTCTAGCGATGGCTTTTGACTGTTGAGAGGAACGGCGATATATTCATAAACCGTCGTCTGCTACGACCCTTGCGTGACCCTGCTTCCGGGCTTCTCTTTTTTCAAACTTTCACAACTTCGAATTGTACTGATCTTGTCTTGATGGAAAAAAAATTTTTTGTAAGAATGTTTGTTTGTTTGTTTGTTTGCTTAACGCCCAGCCGACCACGAAGGGCCATATCAGGGCGGTGCTGCTTTGACATATAACGTGCGCCACACACAAGACAGAACTCGCAGCACAGGCTTCATGTCTCACCCAGTCACATTATTCTGACACCGGACCAACCAGTCCTAGCACTAACCCCATAATGCCAGACGCCAGGCGGAGCAGCCACTAGATTGCCAATTTTAAAGTCTTAGGTATGACCCGGCCGGGGTTCGAACCCACGACCTCCCGATCACGGGGCGGACGCCTTACGACTAGGCCAACCGTGCCGGTCTAAGAATGTTTGTGTAACGAGCTGTCAATTTATTATTTAGATTTTAAAAGTTAGGTCTAGCGCAAAAACGCACCACGGTCCTAAAACATTCTGATAATCATCGATCCACGGCTATTGCCAGTTTACATCGATAGAATGAGACCCAAAGGGAAGTAACTCATTTTTGACCTGAGTTCAGGATGGGTCCAAAAAGTGTTCGAGACAATCTGCAAAATTAATTCTTTAAAAATTGCTCGCTCTTTACGTAGGGCACCTAGGATGTTCCCGTTTGGTGAGCGTTCAAATGGAAGGGTGTTTGTACTGTGTGTAAAAGCCTGACAGTATCTGTGATGGTTTACGGGAGGCTTACTGTCCGGGCGTGATTCATAACAGCCGTCCAGCACCAAAACGAGGCGCCATTGTTGTTAAGGAACAAGTCCACGAAAATAAATTCTTTGAACATTTCTCACGCTCGACAGAAAGCAGCCAGGATGTTCCCGTTCGGTGAGCGTTCAAATGGAAGTATGCTTGTACTGTATGTAGACGCTCGGGGAGCTCTGTGATGGTTTACGGGAGGCTTACTGTGCCTTTAAAGGCAGAGTAAGCCTCCCGTAAACCATCACAGATACGGTCAGGCTTTTACACACAGTACAAACACCCTTTCATTTAAACACTCACCAATTGAGAACATCCTAGGTGCCCTCCGTAAAGAGCGAACAATTTTCAAAGAATTTATTTTTGCGTGGTTTATCTTACCCCTGAGCCATCGTGAACCCGTGTGATCCAGTTTTCCCTTTTCACAATGCAGTCGTCATAGTTAGTCATTTGAATGCGACTCGACGTGAGCTTATCTACAATAGCACGTTTTTTTATGCACGAAACAACGGCTGTAGTTCACAAGAACTCTAGCGATGGCTTTTGACTGTTGAGAGGAACGGCGATTTGCACTGATAAACCGGCCGTCGTCTGCTACGACCCTTGCGTGACCCTGCTTCCGGGCTTTTCTTTTTTTAAACTTTCACAACTTCGAATTGTTCTGATCTTGTCTTGATGAAAAACGAATTCTTTTATGATTAAAGAATGTTTGTGTAACAAGCTGTCAATTTATTATTTAGATTTTAAAAGTTAGGTCTAGCGCAAAAACGAGGCGCCGTTGTTGTTAACGGAACAAGTCTACGAAAATAAATTCTTGGAAAATGTCTCACGCTCGACAGAAAGCAGCCAGGATGTTCCCGTTCGGTGAGCGTTCAAATGGAAGTATGCTTGTACTGTATGTAGACGCTCGGGGAGCTCTGTGATGGTTTACGGGAGGCTTACTGTGCCTTTAAGCGGAGTGCAAAAAAAGCCGTCTGCTCTTCTGTCATGCATGCACGTGTGTGCACACGCTCTTCTCTCTCTCTCTCTCTCTCTCTCTCTCTCTCTCTCTCTCTCTCTCTCTCTCTCTCTCTCTCTCTCTCTCTCTCTCTCTCTCTCTCTCTCTCTCTCTGGCGCGCGCGCACACGCGCGTACACACACACACGGCACACACAAATACACTCACACACACACACACACACACACACCGGTACGTACGCACACACATACGCACGCGCACACACACACACACACGCGCACACACACACACACACACACACACACACACACACACACACACACAGATCGAGAGAGATAGAGAGAGAGAGAAAGAGAGACGCAGATAATGCGAGAGAGAGAGAGAAAGCAGAGTGAAAGAGAGAGAGAGAGAGAGAGGGGGGAGGGGGGAGAGGCACACAAATACTGACACACTCATTCTTAAACACACGCACACAGAGAGATAGAGCGAGACTGAGAGATAGAGAGAGAGAAAAAAGAGAGTACATTAATGAATAAATGATAGTCTTCAAGGTGTGATATATAGAGAGGGCGTTTAAGTAATTTGGAGGCTTCCCACCACTCACGTTATCATTACCTGAACAGGCCCAGGCGTCAGCACCAAACGACGTCTTCTCACATTATCCAGTTCACTCTTTCCTTTCATAAAACCTTTCTCTCTCTCTCTCTTTTCTATTTAATCTCTGCTTTCTAATTTAAAATCAATTTTCAGCCCGTCGTCTTTTTTTCCAGGCACAGACGAACATTAAAGACACTGTTCTGCGTGTATAAGCGATTGGACTCATCGTCTCAGATATGGCTGGTTTTAACGTAAAATAAGACTGACCATCCCTCCGTTTTGGATGCATACCTAACCTCATCACGTTTTCTGCGCAGAGTGAGACATTTCTAAATTTAATTATTCTTGCAGATAGACACTATTGTAAGTTAAGAAATCAATTAATTAAAAAAATTAATCTGCTCAACAACAACAAATCACTCTGCTTAGAAGATGAAAAATCACTCTGCTCAGAAGAAAAAACCACTCTGCTCAGAAGAAAAAAATCAGTCTGCTCAGAAGAAAAAAATCACATTGCTTTTCAAAATCACTCTGCTCAGAAGAAGAAAAATCACTCTGCTCAGAAGAAAAATCACTCTGCTTTTCAAAATCAATCTGCTCAGAAAAAAAAATCACATTGCTTTTCAAAATCACTCTGCTCAGGAGAAGAAAAATTTTATTGCTTTTCAAAATCAGTCTGCTCAGAAGAATAAAATCACATTGCTTTTCAAAATCACTCTGCTCAGAAGAAGAAAAATCTCATTGCTTTTCAAAAGCACTCTGCTCAGAAAAAGAAAAATCACTCTGCTCAGAAGAAAAAAATTAGTCTGCTCAGAAGAAAAAAATTAGTCTGCTCAGAAGAAAAAAATCAGATTGCTTTACAAAATCACTCTGATCAGAAGAAAAATCACTCTGCTCAGAAGAATAAAATCACATTGCTTTTCAAAATCAGTCTGCTCAGAAGAAAAAGTCACATTGCTTTTCAAAATCACTCTGCTCAGAAGAAGAAAAATCTCATTGGTTTTCAAAATCATTGCTTAATAGAAGAAAAAAATCACATTGCTTTTCAAAATCACTCTGCTCAGAAGAAAAAAAATCTCATTGCTTTTCAAAATCAGTCTGCTCAGAAGAAGAAAAATCTTATTGCTTTTCAAAATCACTCTGCTTAGAAGAAAAAATCACATTGCTTTTTAAAATCACTCTGCTCAGAAGAAGAAAAATCACTCTGCACAGAAGAAGAAAATCTTATTGCTTTTCAAAATCACTGCTTAGAAGAAAAAAATCACATTGCTTTTCAAAATCACTCTGCTCAGAAGAAAAAAATCTCATTGCTTTTCAAAATCAGTCTGCTCCGAAGAAAAAAATCACATTGCTTTACAAATTCACTCTGCTCAGAAGAAGAAAAATCTCATTGCTTTTCAAAATCACTCTGCTTAGAAGAAGAAAAATCACATTGCTTTACAAATTCACTCTGCTCAGAAGAAGAAAAATCTTATTGCTTTTCAAAATCACTGCTTAGAAGAAAAAAATCACATTGCTTTTCAAAATCACTCTGCTCAGAAGAAAAAAAATCTCCTTGCTTTTCAAAATCAGTCTGCTCAGAAGAAAAAAATCACATTGCTTTTCAAAATCACTCTGCTCAGAAGAAGAAAAATCACTCTGCACAGAAGAAGAAAAATGTTATTGCTTTTCAAAATCACTCTGCTTAGAAGAAAAAAATCACATTGCTTTACAAATCCACTCTGCTCAGAAGAAGAAAAATCTTATTGCTTTTCAAAATCACTCTGCTTAGAAAAAAAATCACATTGCTTTTCAAAATCAGTCTGCTCAGAAGAAGAAAAATCTTATTGCTTTTCAAAATCACTCTGCTTAGAACAAAAAATCACATTGCTTTTCTAAATCACTCTGCTCAGAAGAAGAAAAATCTTATTGCTTTTCAAAATGACTCTGCTCAGAAGAAGAAAAATCACTCTGCTCAGAAGAAAAATCACTCTGCTGAGAAGAAGAAAAATCACTCTGCTCAGAAGAAAAAACACTCTGCTCAGAAGAAGAAAAATCACTCTGCTCAGAAGAAGAAAAATCACTCTGCTCAGAAGAAGAAAAATCTTATTGCTTTTCAAAATCACTCTACTCAGAAGAAGGAAAATCTCATTGCCTTTCAAAATCACTCTGCTCAGAAGAAGGAAAATCTCATTGCTTTTCAAAATCACTCTGCTCAGAAGAAGAAAAATCACTCTGCTCAGAAGAAGAAAAATCACTCTGCTCAGAAGAAGAAAAATCACTCTGCTCAGAAGAAGAAAAAACACTCTGCTGAGAAGAAGAAAAATCACTCTGCTCAGAAGAAAAAACACTCTGCTCAGAAGAAGAAAAATCACTCTGCTCAGAAGAAGAAAAATCTTATTGCTTTTCAAAATCACTCTACTCAGAAGAAGGAAAATCTCATTGCCTTTCAAAATCACTCTACTCAGAAGAAGGAAAATCTCATTGCCTTTCAAAATCACTCTGCTCAGAAGAAGGAAAATCTCATTGCTTTTCAAAATCACTCTGCTCAGAAGAAGAAAAATCACTCTGCTCAGAAGAAGAAAAAACACTCTGCTCAGAAGAAGAAAACCACTCGCGAGGCTGTGGATGTGTGGTATGTGCCCAAGCGGAGGGATGGTCTTCTCGCCTGGCCAGATCTGAGATGGTGAGCCAAATCGCTCACACGGGAAGGATTGTACCCTTAAAGATTCACGACCTGTGATAAACGGAACGAGGGCAATCGAAAACACGGTAGAAGCGGTCTTTGTCATGGAAAAGTTCATATGTAGATAAAGATCATATATTACTGTCAGTGGAAATGCAACTCGGCATAAGGAAGGATTCCTGACTGTCGAAGCAGTTGTGAGCTTGTCCCATTGTCGCAGTTGTGTGTCTCTCTTTGTTATGACCATCCCAGCTGTTTTTGTGTCTCAGCGCTAGGAAAGCGCATTTGTCGCATTTCTTTGCAACAGGGCAGGCGGGTCCTGTGACAAGCTGCGACAGGGAACTTCGCGACAAAACTCCTTCGCATCCTTGTTTATATCCCACTCGCGACTGGTGATTTCAAGTGCGAAAGGCTATCCAGATTCTGCCATAGGCAGAAATTGTGTGCCAAGGCCTGTGTCTTGGTTGGTTTGTTTGTTTGTTTGTTTGGTTGCTTAACGCCCAGCCGACCACGAAGGGCCATATCAGGGCGGTGCTGCTTTGACATATAACGTGCGCCACACACAAGACAGAAGTCGCAGCACAGGCTTCGTGTCTCACCCAGTCACATTATTCTGACACCGCACTAACCCCATAATGCCAGACGCCAGGCGGAGCAGCCACTAGATTGCCAATTTTAAAGTCTTATGTATGACCCGGCCGGGGTTCGAACCCACGACCTCCCGATCACGGGGCGGACGCCTTACCACTAGGCCAACCGTGCCGGTTCTGTGTCTTGGTTGGGATACTTCCTTTAAATTGATCTGCTGTGTAAAACGCAGTGTCGTCTAGTCTGTGTCGCTGAATTTTTCTGAATTTTTACATTTCTATTTTGTTTTAATTTTTTGGTCGTGTTTTTGCACCTTGGTCTGTCAACTTTCTTTCTTGAAGTGTCTTCTGCGAGAAAATGAGTAGCTAAGCGTTCGCTCGGTTTCAAGTGATCGCTTTAATCTTTGCTGAATCAGCAAGCTATCTACGTCACTGGCGATAAAAAAGAAAAGAAAGAAGAAGTGGGTTTTGCGAGTGAAACTGAAGAAGGCAGTCTGAAAATAAATGAATGACACTGGCGCACGACACACACGGGCTGCACTGTAGACTGTCGTATTTCTACGCCATCTCAGTCGTCACGAGCTGACGGAGAGAGAAATCACAGCTCTCGTTTTCACGTGCTGGTGCCTGTCATCTTTTTCCCCACCTGTTATAGGGTGCCTTTTTTGACGGGGTTCTCAAAGGCAGGGGTTTAGGCACTTGTCGCATTTGTTGCGACACGGCAGGTGGATTTTGCGATAAACTACATCATATTGTGCAGCCAACTGCGACAGTCGATCTTGCGACAAACCATGTCAATAGTTGCAGCATGTGACAAGCTGTCCATGATTTGCGGCTGGCAAACACTGATCTTTGTGCCAAGCCCTGAGCGAGTGTCGTTCTGCTGCCCTTTTTGATGCACGCTTGAGGGAAAACAGAGAATCTTCTTCGCACTTTATTGACAACGGGAGTTTTCTTCTCATAGCTTCTTGACAGCAGGAGTTGGAATCTTTCCTTAGCTGTTTGACAGCGAATGTGTGAATCTTTGCACGTCTTCTTGACAGCGAGAATGTGTACCTTCTCATAGCGTCTTGTCCGCGAGAGTGTGGAATTTCGTATGGCTTCTTGGCAATGAGAATGTGGATCTTTTCATAGCTTGACAACGAGAGTGGGGATCTTCTCATAGCTTGACAACGAGAGTGGGGATCTTCTCATAGCTTGACAGCAAGAGTGTGGATCTTCTCAAAGCTTGACAGCGAAAGTGTGGATTTTCTCATAGCTTGACAGCGAAAGTGTGGATCTTCTCATAGCTTGACAGCGAGAGTGTGGATCTTTTCATAGCTTGACAGCGAGAGTGTGGATTTTCTCATAGCTTGACAGCGAAAGTGTGGAGTTTCTCATAGCTTGACAGCGAAAGTGTGGATTTTCTCATAGCTTGACAGCGAGAGTGTGGATTTTCTCATAGCTTGACAGCGAGAGTGTGGATTTTCTTATGGCTTCTTGACAGCGATAGTGGATCTTCTCATAGCTTGACAGCGAGAGTGTGAATCTTCTCATAGCTTGACAGCGACAGTGTGGATTTTCTCATAGCTTGACAGCCGGAGTGTGGATCTTTTCATACCTTCTTGACAGCCGGAGTGTGGATCTTCTCATAGCTTGACAGCCGGAGTGTGGATCTTCTCATAGCTTGACAGCGAGAGTGTGGATCTTCTCATACCCGCTTCTTGACAGGAAGAATTATATGGTCATCGCTTGTATAAAAAAAAAATGCGCTCTTTTGTGTGACAGCATTTTCATTTTGCTGCGCTTGAATTTGAGTTTTCTTCAAAAAGAAGTGGATGCTACCTATCCATTGGGTTGTGTGTGTTACACGCGTGTGAAAATGCGACGTTGGACTCACTCTGCCAGCACTGGCAACCTGCTCTTGCCCCGCCGTCTCATCATTCCACGCCTCAGTGTGCAGGTGATTGTAGTGTGGAGGGATGAGTCAGTCTGGCAGTCAGCCAGTCAGTAAAATTGTCAGTCAATGAGTCAGTCAGTGAGTAAATGAGTGAGTGAATGAGTCAGTGAGTCATCCTGGCAGTGAGTGAGTGAGTCAGTCAGTGAATCAGTCAGTCAGTCAGTCAGTCAGTTAGTCAGTCATCCAGGCAATGATCGAGTCAGTGAGTGAGTCAGTGAATCAGTCAGTCAGTCAGTCAATAAGTCATTGAGTGACAGTCAGTGAGTCAGTCCGTTAGTCAGTCAGTCAGTGAGTAAGTGAGTGAGTCGGTGAATGAGTTAGTCAGGCAGTGACTGAATAAGTGAGATTGATCATTATAGTGAATCAAATAGTGAAGGAAAGAATAAGTCAAATTGATGTCATGGAGCTAGGAATGAGTGAAAATGAGAGAGATGGATCTTCTCAAAGAAAAGCGTAAGATTGATAGTGTAAAAAGAAGAATATATATGCGTGAGATTAATATAATGAAGGATCGATTGAGAAAACTTCATGTCATGGAGCTAGGATTGAGTGAAAATGAGAGAGCTTGATCCTGTAAAAGAATAAGTGAGATTGATATTGTAACGGAAACTATGTGTGAGATTAATATAATGAAGAATCGAATGAGTGAGATTGATGAAGCAAAGAACAGAGTGAGCATGAGTGCCACCAGTGCGTGAGATTTTTTCAACGAAGGTCACAGTGTGTCGAATTACTGAAATGGTGAATGGGAGAGTGAATGAACAATGCAAGAAAACGTGCGTCTGAACCGCCAAAATTCGATCCCATACATAGCGGAAACAAAACTTCTCATATATGACACAGCAAAAACAAATCGTTTGATAACTGTTCTCACATGTAATGCAGAACAGGAGGTGCTCTCTCTCCGTTTCTCTCTGTCTCTGTT
>NW_027129267.1:0-22795 GCF_037325665.1 Littorina saxatilis
CTGCTCACTTAATAAAATGGTACAATATACCAGTTACTACCGTTAAAATACAAGGCAATACATTTAGCCTGCAGCAGTTCCGACTACAAACTGTCAACGTTCTCTGTCAACTCAAAATGTAGTAGGGGAGAAAAATGTTCCACAGCGGATCTTTCCTCTCGATTGAGTTATCTCCCGTGATTGTACGAATTGTCAGTAATGACAGATGGTTGTAGAGATGCATTTTGCGTGCGTGCGTGTGTGTGTGTGTGTGGGGGGTGTATGTGTGTGTGTGGGGGTGTGTGTATGTGTATGTGTGTGTGATTGTGTGTTGTGGGGGGTGTATGTGTGTGTGCGGGGGTGTATGTGTGTTTGTGTGTGTGTGTGTCTGTGAGTGTGTGTGTGTGTGTGTGTATATGTGTGTGTGTGTTTGAGTGTCTGTGTGTGTCTGTGAGTGTGTGTGTGTGTTTCAATGTCTGTGAGTGTGTGTGTGTGTGTGTGTGTGTTTGAGTGTCTGTGTGTGAGTGTGTGTGTGTGTGTGTGTTTGAATGTCTGTATGTGTGTGTCTGTGAGTGTGTGTGTGTGTGTGTGTGTATGTGTGCGTGTGTGTGTGTGTGTGTGTTTTTGAGTGTCTGTGTGTGTCTGTGAGTGTGTGTGTGTTTGAATGTCTGTGTTTGTGTGTCTGTGAGTGTGTGTATGTGTGTGTGTCTGTGTGTGTGTGTATGTGTGTGTGTGTTTGATAAAATATCTTAAAATGAATCAAGTCAAGTCAAGTCCAGTCAAGTATTTTATTGTTTTGGGCCCAGAGGGCTTTGAAAAAAAGATATATCTTTAGCAAAAAAAGGTAACAAATCAGACAGTTAATGTATGTATACAAATTGAGCGGACAAATACTATACAACCAAAATAAATTGGCAATATACACTTCCATACATACAAACAAAAAGAAAAGAAAATAGGTTTACCAAAATCAGGTAAGAAATCAGACAGATAATATGTATACATTAAGTGGACAACGATAATCAAAGCGGGACATGCCGCGTTGCGACGTATTCATGAAGCAGTACAAAAGCAACATCAATAAACTAAGCATAAATTGTCAGATCGCCAACAGATGACAATGCATTGGATGCGTGAGTCAGTTGTGGAGAGAAGCAGTCCGCTCATGGACTGTTACAGTATACTATGAATCTGAAAAACAAAATGAAAAAAACGAAGGTCATTACTCCCAGGAGCGTTTAATTTAATAAATCGACCTGAAAACAGGTCCTGAAATAACTACGATCACGACAAGAAGATGACAACGAAAAATATCATTATGGTGATAATCTTGATGAAAACTGAGAGGTTTGCATGAGGGGCGTGGGGAGGTGAGAAGATTGTACTGTGGGTGTTCTTACTTCGTATGTTTTACTGTTCTAATTTTTGTTTTGTTTTTAAGGTTGTTGTCATATGTTGTTTGGTAGTTTTAACCTTTGCCGGATGCCGCTTTTGACTACATACGCCCGACGATGCGGGTTTGTCTGAACCCATACATTTGAAAGAGGGTTTTTACCGTTTATTCCTCTAACGACGATGCGGGTTTGTCTGAACCCATACATTTGAAAGAGGGTTTTTACCGTTTATTTCTCTAACGACGGGGTGGGTTCAGGGAAACCCACAGCGCTACTTTAGTGGGTGCATCGAGTTTCTCCCTTCACCGACTTCTTGCAGGGGAGGGAGAGGGGGAGGGAGGGGGGGAGGGAGAGACTGAGAGAGACTGAGAGAGACTGAGAAACTAAGAAAGAGAGAGAGACTAAGAAAGAGACAGAGAGAGAGAGAGAGACTAAAAAAAAGAGAGAGAGAGACTAAGAAAGAGAGAGAGACTAAGAAAGAGAGAGAGAAAGAGAGAGAGAGACTAAGAAAGAGAGAGAGACTAAGAAAGAGAGAGAGAGAGACTAAGAAAGAGAGAGAGACTAAGAAAGAGAGAGAGAGACTAAGAAAGAGAGAGAGAGACTAAGAAAGAGAGAGAGAGAGACTAAGAAAGAGAGAGACTAAGAGAGAGAGAGACTAAGAAAGAGAGAGAGAGACTAAGAAAGAGAGAGAGCGAGACTAAGAAAGAGAGAGAGAGAGACTAAGAGAGAGAGAGAGAGAGAGAGAGACTAAAAAAGAGAGAGAGAGAGACTACGAAAGAGAGAGACTCGAGAGAAACTAAGAAAGAGAGAGAGACTAAGAAAGAGAGAGAGAAAGAGACTAAGAAAGAGAGAGAGAGATTAAGAAAGAGAGAGAGAGAGACTAAGAAAGAGAGAGAGAGAGACTAAGAAAGAGAGAGAGAGAGACTAAGAAATACTGAGAGAGAGAGAGACTAAGAAAGAGAGAGAGAGACTAAGAAAGAGAGAGTGAGAGACTAAGAAAGAGAGAGAGAGACTAAGAAAGAGAGAGAGAGAGACTAAGAAAGAGAGAGAGAGACTAAGAAAGAGAGACTAAGAAAGAGAGAGAGAGACTAAGAAAGAGAGAGAGGGAGAGAGACTAAGAAAGGGAGAGAGACTAAGAAAGAGAGAGAGAGCGAGAGACTAAGAAAGAGAGAGAGAGAGAGAGAGAGACTAAGAAAGGGAGAGAGACTAAGAAAGAGAGAGAGAGACTAAGAAAGGAAGAGAGAGAGATAGACAAAGAAAGAGAGAGACTAAGAAAGAGAGAGAGAGAGACTAAGAAAGGAAGAGAGAGAGATAGACAAAGAAAGAGAGAGACTAAGAAAGAGAGAGAGAGAGACTAAGAAAGAGAGAGAGAGAGACTAAGAAAGAGAACTCGAACTCGAACTCGAAAACTTTATTACCGAGGGATGATAGCATTAGGTCCATATGGTCCTTTCTTACAGCTAGTCCCTACTATAATACACACATGAAACAAAGAACAAATATGAAGAATGAAAACATTTAAACAAAAACTCAAATAAAACAAAATTATGCAGGGAAAAGTATAACAAAATAAAAATAAAAAATTCAAAAGTGTGCTTGTTAATGGAAGCATACTATACACTTTCTCTTTCACACATCCTCACACACACTCGCACACATTGTACACCGACTTAGTCGTTAGAGAGGTGCTTTCGGAGCTGTCTTTTAAAAGAGAGACTAAGAAAGAGAGAGAGAGACTAAGAAAGAGAGAGAGAGAGACTAAGAAAGAGAGAGAGAGACTAAGAAAGAGAGAGAGACTAAGAGAGAGAGACTAAGAAAGAGAGAGAGAGAGACTAAGAAAGAGAGAGAGGGAGACTAAGAAAGAGAGAGAGAGAGAGAGAGAGAGACTAAGAAAGAGAGAGAGAGAGACTAAGAAAGAGAGAGAGAGAGAGACTAAGAAAGAGAGAGAGAGAGAGACTAAGAAAGAGAGAGAGAGAGAGAGACTAAGAAAGAGAGAGAGAGACAAAGAAAGAGAGACAGAGAGAGAGACAGAGAGAGAGAGACAGAGAGAGACAGAGAGACAGAGAGAGAGAGACAGAGAGAGAGAGACAGAGAGAGAGAGACAGAGACAGAGACAGAGACAGACAGACAGTCAGATAGACAGTCAGATAGACGGATAGACAGATAGACAGACAGACAGACAGAGCAACTGACAACAGACATACAGACAGAGAGATACGGACAGACAGACAGAGAGACAGACAGTCTCTTGGAGACAAACAGGCAGACAGACACTGTTCCGCCGCTTTGGTAATTATGGGTGTAGCAGAACCCGCGCCGTCGGCAGAGGGATAGTTACACTCACTAAGTACATGTACTACTCTTTAAAAGTATGGGTTTGTGTGAACCCGAGCCATCGGTAGTGTTTATGTAAATTATCATAATCAATTAATTTTAATGTTTTGTCATGTACACACTAAAAAATTGCAGACAGAGAGCAAATTAGGTGTGTGAGAGATACTTAAAATTTTAAAACGATACCTTTAATGGTTCCAGAGTTACAATGATTTTAGTGTGTATCTGGGTACAAGTGAACCCAGGGAGCACGGCAAAGGTTAAGAGCGGATGAATCACACTTTTCCATCCATTGTAACTTATTGTATGGACAATAAATGATCGTATGTCTTATGTCTTGTCTTATGGCTTACCGTAACATTCACGTTCTCCAGGCCATCACCATGCATCGCCCAGTAATGAGCTGCCTCGAACGATTGTGGTCGGCATATGTCATCTGTCTCTCTGGGGTAAATCCCTGAGATCTGAACGGAAATAAAATACCAATGATAAAAACAAATAGTGTCCGAACATTAAACATTTACGTGCATGCAGTTTACAACACAACATACACTCATCAACATGCAAACACATACATTCACATGAACTCATGCAAATACGCACAGATATCAGTTATTTATAATATGGTGACTGTTGGCAAATGCTAACAGACATGTCCAGAAAAAAACTATATCAAGTATGCGCCTTTTAGGCGAATGCTTTCTTTCTTTCGTTTTCAACCACGAAGGTTATATCGCGACGGAGGGAAGGGGGAGATGGGATAGAGCCACTTGTCAATTGTTTCTTGTTCACAAAAGCACTAATCAAAAATTTGCTCCAGGGGCTTGCAACGTAGTACAATATATTACCTTACTGGGAGAATGCAAGTTTCCAGTACAAAAGACTTAACATTTCTTACATACTGCTTGACTAAAATCCTAACAAACATTGACATATTCTATACAAGAAACACTTAACAAGGGTAAAAGGAGAAACATAATTTGTTAGTCGCCTCTTACGGCATGCTGGGGAGCATCGGGTAAATTCTTTCTCGTCCCAACCAATATGGGACTCCCCCTAACCCGTGGGAGGTAGGCGAATGCTGATATCGCGCGCGCGCGTGTGTGTGTCTGTGTGTGTGTGTGTGGTGTGTGTGTGTGTGTGTGTGTGTATGTGTGTGTGTGTGTGTGTGTGTGTGTGTGTGTGTGTGTGTGTGTGTGTGTGTGTGTGTGTGTGTGTGTGTGTGTGTGTGTGTGTGTGTGTGTCACCTAGAATAGAGGGTCACCTAGAATCCGTCCTGATTGGTCAAAAAGCCATATAGGGCACTGAATTGGTAATAATATCATGTATCCATGCACATGGGACACCACAAGGAACACGCTGACAAAGGTAAGAAGGAGAGAGAGAGAGAGAAGAGAAGACAAATAGACAATTACCCTGACATGTTCAAGTCTCACAATCAGGAGGATCGCAAAGGGTGTTCCTTTTTTTATCATCGTTCTGTATTTTGAAAGAAAGTGGAACCTCGTGCCCCCTTTCATACAGAATACCTCGACGCTGTTTGCAATGTTTGCATCCCCGGGGAACGTGACCCTCACGACATAAGGACAGTTGTTCAGTTGGTTTGGGTCTTCACAAAAGCAAAAGTCAAACCTGAAATCATAATTATAGTCAACTAGACAAGGCGAAGCCTTCAAGGCTCCCGTAAGAAATCGACAAACAGTACTAGTAACACAAGCTCAAATCACTTCGTCACACGCACATGCACACGCACACACACACCACACACACACCACACACTCAGAGTTAAAACTAACGCATCATATTTGCTCCATGTATAATTTTTAAAAGAAGTCAAACAGATAAAATGACGGTGTATTTGTTGTTGGTGAAGTTGTCCCTGAATGAGATCTTGTGCAATCCTCTCTCACACACACACACACACACACACACACACACACACACACACACACACACACACACACACACACACACACACACACACAAACACACACACACACTTTTAAACTGCATCAGCATAATTATCATGGCAAAGCTTATCTACAATCATTAACTTACTCTAGAGCTTGCGTATCAAGATAATATATTCTTGGAATTGTCATACGACTAAGATTTAAAGATATGGGCGTCACAATGGTCACACTCAGACAGGTTCACGTGATTTTTTTTTTTTTTTTTTTTTCAACAAGCGTTTTATTCATTTCAGTTCAACACAATCGTTGCACACACAAAAGTGAACACGCAGAAATGCTTACTGACACGCTCAATAGTGTACACAGTTGCGATCGCAATACAGCAAACAGACGATGATACAATCAGCACTTCACGAACATTACTTTTTTTTTTCCCAAAATAATCTGCACATTTCACTCAAATAATGTATGATTCTAACGATGGACATAACAGTTTTCATGTACAGCACCTCCTTAAGATTAATCTGTTATAAATAAACATATGTGTATGCTGTTGAAATATATATTTAAAATGCTTATCATTATAATTATACACACACAAAAAACACAGTATGACATCCACTATATACATCTTGGTGTAACGTTGGGTCCGTATCTAGAATTGAGAAGAGAAAGAGAAAACAAGTCGCGTAAGGCGAAAATACAATATTTAGTCAAGTAGCTGTCGAACTCACAGAATGAAACTGAACGCAATGCCATTTTTCAGCAAGACCGTATACTCGTAGCATCGTCAGTCCACCGCTCATGGCAAAGGCAGTGAAATTGACAAGAAGAGCGGGGTAGTAGTTGCGCTAAGAAGGATAGCACGCTTTTCTGTACCTCTCTTTGTTTTAACTTTCTGAGCGTGTTTTTAATCCAAACATATCATATCTATATGTTTTTTGAATCAGGAACCGACAAGGAATAAGATGAAAGTGTTTTTAAATTGATTTGGACAATTTAATTTTGATAATAATTTTTATAATTATATTTAATTTTCAGAGCTTGTTTTTAATCCGAATATAACATATTTATATGTTTTTGGAATCAGCAAATGATGGAGAATAAGATAAACGTAAATTTGGATCGTTTTATAAATTTTTATTTTGTTTTACAATTTACTACCCCGCTCTTCTTGTCAATTTCACTGCCTTTGCCATGAGCGGTGGACTGACGATGCTACGAGTATACGGTCTTGCTGAAAAATGGCATTGCGTTCACTTTCATTCTGTGAGTTCGACAGCTACTTGACTAAATATTGTATTTTCGCCTTACGCGACTTGTTTTTTTTTTTTTTTTAATGCCGTTTTGATCGCTCTTGCGTTTACAACCCATCTCATCAAATCGTAATTTATTTCCAGGCTACCAGCAATAAAATACCTCAACATGAGGAACAAATTTAAAATAAACTCTGGCAAAAGACGTGACGTCACAAAGTTTGAGTATGCGCAACATTTTCGTTTACCAGTGCACTTCGTTACCTGCCCATTGCTGCTTTTGGTGATATTTTTTAAATGACTATTCCTATGCAGATGTTTGTGTAATTGGCCGTTTTCAAAACATACCCATTTTTCGATTTTTCGGTCCAAAATTCAAAACGGGCACTGTCTTCCGAGACTCATAGCTCCGAAACGAACCCACTACCCTATATTTTTTTTATGCTGAATGCATAGCAGACAGATCGAACTTAAAAAATAACCAACTTTTGGGAGAAACCAAATTATATTTAACGGGTCCAGTGAACTACCTTAAGACCCTTTCTCGCCCAATCTTCAAAATACAGTACATTTCCGGCATAAGCAAAACATTGGTTATTCCATAAAAGCGGATTAAATAAATTATCATCAATACATAAGCCTACGTTGTTATCAAGCCAGGTTTTCAAAACAATTTTCCAAAATTTGGATTTGACAAGTTCACTCCCCTTTAGTCTCCGAAAATTAACATTTGAATAAAAACATTCACAATTTGAGCCGTACATTGAAAACACTGACTTTGGAACACATTTCCACTTATCCGTGACTTTGGGGATGTCAGTCCGACAGCCCATTGTAATAAAAAGGATGCCTGCATGTGTTTCAAATCTACACAATATTATCCTTTTAACCTTTTCAAATGCCTTTTTATTATTTTCTTTCTTTTTCCACAAAAATCTAAACAACAGTCTATTAACTTCTGCTAATACTTTATCAGGGATCACAAATGCCTGCATAAAATAAACAAATTGGGAAATCAAAAACGTTTTTATTACAATAATTTTACCCATGATACTCACATTTCTTTTCTCCCATGCCGAAATCAAGCGTTTAACAGACGTAATTCGCCCTGTCCAATTTTCCTCAACGTCAGAGGCTGATATGTCATTACAAAAATAAATTCCCAAAATCTTTAATTTTTTCTTCCAATTGAAATCATAAAAGGTGTCTTGACAATGTTTTTGACTTCCTAACCACATGGCTTCACATTTCGACAGATTCAACTTTAATCCGGAAAGGTAGTAAAAATCAATAAGGCATGTTTTAAATCCGTTTCACTTTTCAAAAATAACGTTACATCGTCAGCATACAAAGCAATTTTTAACATATCATCCCAAGACCTATCATTTAAACAATTCAGATTCAAAATACCTTTAACTTTCTTATTCTGCCTAATCTTAATGGCTACTAACTCAATTGCCAAAACAAAGGCTAAAGGCGAGAATGGACATCCCTGACGGATTCCAGACTCCACTGGAAAATACTCAGACAACCAGCCTGCATAATTAACACAACTCTTGGCATCTTTCATCAAAACTTCAACCCAAGTTACAAACTCCGGGCCAAACCCAAATTTGTTAAAAACATTTATCATAAAGTCTTTTGATATACAATCAAATGCATGAAACATGTCAATGGTAACCAAAAGACCTGGTTTATCTTGCACATTCATTTGATCTATGACGTCATCAATCAATCTTAACAAAGATGAAACTTGCCTCCCTTTAATATATCCAACCTGATCAGGATTAATCACATTATGTACAACTTTGTTCATGCGTAGATCCAGACACTTCGCCAGTAATTTATAGTCACTGTTTGTTAGCGAAATTGGACGCCAATTATTTAATTCATCTCTCGGAAGGTTTTTACCTTTATGAATTAACACAATGATAGCATTTCTTTGAGACGCAGACAAACTACCATTATCAAATGCTGCTGAAAAAGATCGCGATATAAATATACTCACTCGAGACCAAAATACTTTAATAAATTCAATTGTAATGCCATCAGAACCTGGCGAAGAACCATTTTTTCATTTGTTTTTGTGCGTGTAACAGTTCATTAGTCACATGAGGTTATTTGCCCTGGTCCTCGCACTCCGAAGTCTCTGATATTGTTCAGTGACACATTGTCCTGCTGGCAAAGAGCTCCACGTGCTTGGGCACGAACAGTCACCAAGAAGACCATTATCTCGCATACACTGGCTGTGTGAAAGCTATTTTACAGAAAAACCGAGTACTTCCTCACCGCAGCCCTGGGAATTTGTTTAATCCTATCCCACTCAATTATCGGAATGTTCCTGTACACTATGTCTTTGTATCAGAGAGTTGTAATGTTCATTTGTAAGGACGTGCTTTCCTGAAACAAATGAAGAGTTGGATTACAACGCTGCAGTGTTCTCTGCCCTGGATTGTAGCTTGCCCGTCGTAAATCAGCAGTAGATCTGCGGGTGCTGTGTTCATTTGGAAATCTACGATCAGCTTATCTGTCTTTTGCACTGCCATGTGGCCACTTTTTCCACTGCTGTCCTCAGTCATATACTTTTCATCAAGACTTGTCACCATGCCGAGTGGATCTAAATTCAGAAGTCGTCATGTGGCTGAGGCATATCTGACATAGCGTCGATCTTGTTGTAGCTTATCCTTTTTATATTTAGTCAAGTTTTGACTAAATATTTTAACATCGAGGGGGAATCGAAACGAGGGTCGTGGTGTATGTGCGTGCGTGTGTGCGTGCGTGCGTGTGTGTGTGTGTGGGTGTGTGTAGAGCGATTCAGACTAAACTACTGGACCGATCTTTATGAAATTTGACATGAGAGTTCCTGGGTATGAAATCCCCGAACATTTTTCTTCATTTTTTTGATAAATGTCTTTGATGACGTCATATCCGGCTTTTCGTGAAAGTTGAGGCGGCACTGTCACGCCCTCATTTTTCAACCAAATTGGTTCAAATTTTAGTCAAGTAATCTTCGACGAAGCCCGGACTTCGGTATTGCATTTCAGCTTGGTGACTTAAAAATTAATTAATGACTTTGGTCATTAAAAATCTGAAAATTGTAAAAAAAAAATAAAAATTTATAAAACGATCCAAATTTACGTTTATCTTATTCTCCATCATTTGCTGATTCCAAAAAAATATAAATATCTTTAATTCGGATTAAAAACAAGCTCTGAAAATTAAATATATAAAAATTATTATCAAAATTAAATTGTCCAAATCAATTTAAAAACACTTTCATCTTATTCCTTGTCGGTTCCTGGTTCCAAAAACATATAGATATGATATGTTTGGATTAAAAACACGCTCAGAAAGTTAAAACAAAGAGAGGTACAGAAAAGCGTGCTATCCTTCTTAGCGGAACTACTACCCCGCTCTTCTTGTCAATTTCACTGCCTTTGCCATGAGCGGTGGCCTGACGATGCTACGAGTAAAATGGCATTGCGTTCAGTTTCATTCTGTGAGTTCCACAGCTTGACTAAATGTAGTAATTTCGCCTTACGCGACTTGTTTCTTTTAAAGGCACAGTAAGCCTCCCGTAAACCATCACAGATACGGTCAGGCTTTTACACACAGTACAAACACCCTTTCATTTAAACACTCACCGATTGAGAACATCCTAGGTGCCCTCCGTAAAGAGCGAACAATTTTCAAAGAATTAATTTTTGCGTGGTTTATCTTACCCCTGAGCCATCGTGAACCCGTGTGATCCAGTTTTCCTTTTTCACAATGTAGTCGTCAGTACTCGATGTGAGCTTATCTACAATAGCACGTTTTTATGCACGAAACAAACGGCTGTGGTTCACAAGAACTTTAGCGATGGCTTTTGACTGTTGAGAGGAACGGCGATATGCATAAACCGTCGTCTGCTACGACCCTTGCGTGACCCTGCTTCCGGGCTTTTCTTTTTTCAAACTTTCACAACTTCGAATTGTATTGATCTTGTCTTGATGAAAAAAGAATTCTTTTATGATTAAAGAATGTTTGTGTAACAAGCTGTCAATTTATTATTTAGATTTTAAAAGTTAGGTCTAGCGCAAAAACGCACCACGGCCCCAAAACATTTTGATAATCATCGATCCACGGCTGTGGCCAGTTTACATCGATACGGAATGAGACCCGAAGGGAAGTAACTCATTTTTGACCCGAGTTCAGGATGGGTCCAAAAAGTGTTCGAGACAATCTGCAAAGTTAATTCTTTAAAAATTGCTCGCTCTTTACGTAGGGCACCTAGGATGTTCCCGTTTGGTGAGCGTTCAAATAGAAGGGTGTTTGTACTGTGTGTAAAAGTCCGACAGTACCTGTGATGGTTTACGGGAGGCTTACTGTCCGGGCGTGATTTCCGGTATTGAATATTCATAACATCCGTCCAGCACCAAAAACGAGGCGCCATTGTTGTAGAGGACCAAGTCCACGAAAATAATTCTTTGAAAATTTCTCACGCTCGACAGAAAGCAGCCAGGATGTTCCCGTTCGGTGAGCGTTCAAATGGAAGTATGCTTGTACTGTATGTAGACGCTCGGGGAGCTCTGTGATGGTTTACGGGAGGCTTACTGTGCCTTTAACATCGAGGGGGAATCGAAACGAGGGTCGTGGTGTATGTGCGTGTGTGCGTGTGTGTGTGTGTGTGTGTGTGTGTAGAGCGATTCAGACTAAACTACTGGACCGATCTTTATGAAATTTGACATGAGAGTTCCTGGATATGAAATCCCCGAATGTTTTTTTCATTTTTTTGATAAATGTCTTTGATGACGTCATATCCGGCTTTTCGTGAAAGTTGAGGCGGCACTGTCACGCCCTCATTTTTCAACCAAATTGGTTGAAATTTTGGTCAAGTAATCTTCGATGAAGCCCGGACTGCGGTATTGCATTTCAGCTTGGTGGCTTAAAAATTAATTAATGACTTTGGTCATTAAAAATCGGAAAATTGTAAAAAAAAATAAAAATTTATAAAACGATCCAAATTTACGTTTATCTTATTTTCCATCATTTGCTGATTCCAAAAACATATAAATATGTTATATTCGGATTAAAAACAAGCTCTGAAAATTAAATATATAAAAATTATTATCAAAATTAAATTGTCCAAATCAATTTAAAAACACTTTCATCTTATTCCTTGTCGGTTCCTGATTCCAAAAACATATAGATATGATATGTTTGGATTAAAAACACGCTCAGAAAGTTAAAACAAAGAGAGGTACAGAAAAGCGTGCTATCCTTCTTAGCGCAACTACTACCCCGCTCTTCTTGTCAATTTCACTGCCTTTGCCATGAGCGGTGGACTGACGATGCTACGAGAAAACGGTCTTGCTGAAAAATGGCATTGCGTTCAGTTTCATTCTGTGAGTTCGACAGCTACTTGACTAAATATTGTATTTTCGCCTTACGCGACTTGTTTTATATTTAGTCAAGTTTTGATTAAATCTTTTAACATCGAGGGGGAATCGAAACGAGGGTCGTGGTGTATGTGTGTGTGTATGTGTGTGCGTGTGTGCGTGTGTGTGTGCGTGCGTGCGTGCGTGCGTGTAGAGCGATTCAGACCAAACTACTGGACCGATCTTTATGAAATTTGACATGAGAGTTCCTGGGATTGATATCCCCATACGTTTTTTTCATTTTTTTGATAAATGTCTTTGATGACGTCATATCCGGCTTTTCGTGAAAGTTGAGGCGGCACTGTCACGCCCTCATTTTTCAACCAAATTGGTTGAAATTTTGGTCAAGTAATTTTCGACGAAGCCCGGGGTTCGGTATTGCATTTCAGCTTGGTGGCTTAAAAATTAATTAATGACTTTGGTCATTAAAAATCTGAAAATTGTAAAAAATAATATTTTTTTTATAAAACGATCCAAATTTACGTTTATCTTATTCTCCATCATTTGCTGATTCCAAAAACATATAAATATGTTATATTTGGATTAAAAACAAGCTCTAAAAATTAAATATATAAAAATTATTATCAAAATTAAATTGTCCAAATCAATTTAAAAACACTTTCATCTTATTCCCTGTTGGTTCCTGATTCCAAAAACATATATATATGATATGTTTGGATTAAAAACACGCTCAGAATGTTAAAACGAAGAGAGGTACAGAAAAGCGTGCTATCCTTCTTAGCGCAACTACTACCCCGCTCTTCTTGTCAATTTCACTGCCTTTGCCATGAGCGGTGGACTGACGATGCTACGAGTATACGGTCTTGCTGAAAAATGGCATTGCGTTCAGTTTCATTCTGTGAGTTCGACAGCTACTTGACTAAATATTGTATTTTCGCCTTACGCGACTTGTTTTTTTTTAACCTCAGTTGCATGCAGGTTGCTACTACCCTTCTTTTTTGCCTTTTTGCCTCTTTTTTACATTTAGTCAAGTTTTGACAAAATGTTTTAACGTAGAGGGGGGAATCTAGACGAGGGTCGTGGTGTATGTGCGTGTGTGTGTCTGTCTGTGTGTGTGTGTGTGTGTGTGTGTGTGTGTGTGTGTGTGTAGAGCGATTCAGACTAAACTACTGGACCGATCTTTATGAAATTTGACATGAGAGTTCCTGGATATGAAATCCCCGAATGTTGTTTTCATTTTTTTTATAAATGTCTTTGATGACGTCATATCCGGCTTTTCGTGAATGTTGAGGCGGCACTGTCACGCCCTCATTTTTCAACCAAATTGGTTGAAACTTTGGTCAAGTAATCTTCGACGAAGCCCGGACTTCGGTATTGCATTTCAGCTTGGTGGCTTAAAAATTAATTAATGACTTTGGTCATTAAAAATCTGAAAATTGTAAAAAAAAATAAAAATTTATAAAACGATCCAAATTTACGTTCATCTTATTCTCCATCATTTTTTGATTCCAAAAACATATAAATATGTTATATTTGGTTTAAAATCAAGCTCTGAAAATTAAACATGTACAAATTATAATCAAAATTAAATTTCCGAAATCAATTTAAAAACACTTTCATCTTATTCCTTGTCGGTTCCTGATTCCAAAAACATATAGATATGATATGTTTGGATTAAAAACACGCTCAGAAAGTTAAAACAAAGAGAGGTACAGAAAAGCGTGCTATCCTTCTTAGCACAACTACTACCCCGCTCTTCTTGTCAATTTCACTGCCTTTGCCATGAGCGGTGGACTGACGATGCTACGAGTATACGGTCTTGCTGAAAAATGGCATTGCGTTCAGTTTCATTCTGTGAGTTCGACAGCTACTTGACTAAATGTTGTATTTTCGCCTTACGCGACTTGTTTTGTTTTCTTCCGGCTGGGAGCATCCTTGTTTATAGGTCTTTTTTCTTTAATCAATCAAATTCTTACATTTTTAAATGTAGCTTATCCTCCTTTCTGAAACAAAAGGCAAAATACGATTAGTTGTGATGACTACAACCTACACAAATAAAAACAGTGTTTTGATACTGAATAGTCGGGTTATACAAGCTACTTTATCTATGCATCATGCATGGGAATCCTACATTATGCGAAACATGTCAACTGACTGCAGCAGCCTGGTTCTTAAAATAATTCTGACGGTCAACACAGTCAACACACTATTCACAGTCCATTTTGAGGAGCAACTGAGGTACTCTCCAGTGGTGGATTTAGGAGGGGGCGGGGAAGGGGGCCCGGACCCCCCCTAGAGGGAAAGAGAGAGAGATTCAGGGGGGGGGGAGGGTCATGCACCCGACCCACCCTGGCATTTTCGGGTGCTTTGCACCCTCAATTCAGGCGCTTCGCGCCTTCAAGTTCATGAAAAACAGTTTGGGTGTGCCCCGTTTCCTGGATCCACCCTTGCTATCTAATAGTCTTGTTTGAATGATAACGATCAACTCAGAAGGAAGAAATCAACAGAGGAAAAAATAAACCATTAACATTAACCGCTGAAAAATACAGAATCACATGTGCCATCATGTAGAACAAAATTCCACAGCAAACTTTCTTTGGACGACTGTCGTTGTCTCAAAACTCGCATTCTACCTGCTGTCCAACAGAAGCTAATCTTACGTTGTGCTGCCTTGAAAAAAATGCCAACAAAGCCAAGGAATTTACCAAACGTTACGGACATCAACGAATCGTGATAAGCTTAGTGCGTAAACAGCAAATAGTACAATCAAAGAGAGGAGTCTGGAATGAAACGCGATACAGATCTAGGTAGATCTAGCATTCACAAATTGTCTGTAGAAAGGCACCACATTTTACAGACAGAACCATGACAGAGCATGTTTTGAAACTGAGGCAAAATCGTAATAATTTTGACTTTGAGAACAGATTCATCCCGTTTCCTTATATCTGCATGTTCAAGTAAATAGTAGACAGTTTTATACGGGCAGAGTAAACTTGAGACTCTACTGCAGTGCAAGTCTTGAAATTCACATAAATCGAACCAAGAACAAAGACATCCAAACATTACAGGCAGTTTAGATCAACTAATTTCACTGGAGGTGACTGCCTAGCACTGTTTTTCATATCCGTGTCTGCTGAAATAGAAATAAATTAAGCAAAACGAATGATCATTAAGCTTATGTGACACGCTTTATGAGTGGGAGACACTAGATCCGTCTGTACTTACATTGTTAATGGGGACACGACTGCCAGATCGACACTGCGCTTTCGACAGCTGATCTTCCCTGCGCAGACACTGGAAACACGCTGTGCAGATCAAACTGTTGGAAATCTCCTTTGGCTTTGGTATCTTCTTTATCTATTTTTCTTGAGCTAAGAAATCGAACAATGTGAAATCGTCTTCCCCGAATCGACGAATGCAGAGGTGAGAACTGGAAAGTGAGTCTATACCACAATCCTCCGCGCGACCTGACCTGATCTTGACCCCTGACCTGGTCTACATACCACACACGACACAAACCAGTCACCTGCTTTTACCCGCCCAAAAAAAACCACCACCCGTTTTCTGTGGATACACACTTTAACTACACACATGCCGACGAAATGTTGATCATTGCTTCAATACTTTGAAAATGTTGCTTGGATAATAACCAGGTGAAATTAGTATTTCGGTGTTAAGTCAAATGTTAAAGTTTCTATCACACACGCACACAAGCACGCACGCATAGACAAACAAAAGTTAGCATCGCATAGGCTACACTTACGTGAGCCAAAAAAAATTGCACCAACAATGCTTAAAAAGGACATCGACATGTTCATCTACGCATACACAGCACGCATACGTAGACAAAAAGAAAGACAGACTCGGAGGGTGGGTGAGACAGACAGAGAGAGAGAGAGAGAGAGAGAGAGAGAGAGAGAGGGATGGGGAGGGGAGGATAAGGGAGAGTGAGAGGGGGAGGGGGAGTGAGAGGGGGAGGGAGCGGGAGGGGGAGGGGGAGAAGGGAAGGGGGAGGGGGAGGGAGATGGAGGGAGAGGTAGAGGGGGAGGGAGAGGGGGAGGTAGAGGGAGGGCAGGGAGGGGGGAGGGAGGGGAGGGAGGGGGGAGGGAGAGGATGTGAAGGAGATCACGAACAACACTAACAGGCAAAGTTTGACAGTGATATCCTCCACGCTTTTAGAGTGCTAACCAGAGGTAATAGCGTGACGTAGCGAAGTGGTGCACGGACTGTGAATTCAGCTCACTGACCGAGAGAGTTGATGTTGTAAATCGCAACGAAGATATCGTTACACTTAACCACTGTCCAGGGACAGGGCGGTGTTGTCACAGGAATCGACCGGGAGAAAGGAAGCCCGAATAAAGCACTTAACAGGTAAATGGAATGAGCATTTGAATATCGCTAATGTTTATCGCATAAGTTGAATCGACTAACACTGTAAACTTTAAACATAGCAGACAGATATCTAAGACAACAGAGAGATTAAGTGTACAGTTTTAGTGGTAGTAGTAGTGGTTAACTTAAGGAAAATCTATGTATCATTACGCATTCCGCTTACCATAACGAAACCGACAACGGCGTCTTGGCCCGTGCGTTTAGTTTCACTTTCGTTAACGTGATGGGAGGGAAGACAACTGTTGCAATAATTCGAAAGAGTAGCGTCCCATGTCTGGACTCTTAAGTTGGAAAAAGAAGAAAAGTCATACACGGAGCAGACGACACAGCCGAAAACAAGAACAAAAGAAACGATTATTGCAATGTTGTTTGTATTGATACATCTTAATGTCAGTTTCTGTGATACATTTTAACCACTCAATTGTTGAATAGGCGCATGCAGAACGTTCGACGTGTACAGAATTTTCAGAAAGTGAATTTGCTGGAAGAGAAGTGTTTGCGTGCATCTTTCCCTGTCTGCAGATTCATTCATTCCGATTCATTTCTTTGGCTGAGAATTTAGTGCATCAAACCTGGAATAAACCACACATGAAACTGACATTTGTAGCATTACGTTATTCAGTAACATACTGGTTATAAAGAAATGTATGAATAAACATGCGTTCGCTGAGTTTTCACATAACATTCAGAGCTCGTTATTTCTGTCGATTTAACCACCGCTCGTTAGCAGATCAAAGGGAGCAAACGTAAACTTTGACCCATAACCTTTGAACTACGCACAAAACGCTGACGTCACCACATAAAAAAGTACCGATAACCACTAACACTAACACTCACACTGTACACTTAACCAGTCTAATATGTCCGCTATTTATGTTGTGCAGTGCGTCGTATAACCGGTCGGACAGGAAGGTAGTGGCCAGATGGCAGTGCTAAGGATCTGAGAAGACGCCGGAATATCACGCCTATAGACCCGCATAGCTGAGATTCGACGGAATTAAGAGAAGCTAGTGCAAGGTTATGTTTGTCCGTAGAGTTGGACCAGGGCGATAGAAACTGAGTAGACCGAGGTGACCAGCAGAAGGAATTAGTAGTAAATACATTTCCTAGTGAACGGTGATAGAAGCTGTGTAATTCTGTGTACGACCAGAATTAAAATATGTCTACAATATCTTATTTACTTAAAGGCACAGTAAGCCTCCCGTAAACCATCACAGATACGGTCAGGCTTTTACACACAGTACAAACACCCTTTCATTTAAACACTCACCGAATGAGAACATCCTAGGTGCCCTCCGTAAAGAGCGAACAATTTTCAAAGAATTTATTTTTGCGTGGTTTATCTTACCCCTGAGCCATCGTGAAACCGTATGATCCAGTTTCCCTTTTTCACCATGTAGTCGTCAGTTAAGGTCATTTGAATGCGACTCGATTGATTGATTGATTGATGTGAGCTTATCTACAATAGCACGTTTTTATGCACGAAACAAACGGCTGTGGTTCACAAGAACTCTGGCGATGGCTTTTGACTGTTGAGAGGAACGGCGATATGTATTGATAAACCGTCGTCTGCTACGACCCTTGCGTGACCCTGCTTCCGGGCTTTTCTGAATGAGACCCGAAGGGAAGTAACTCATTTCTGACAATCTGCCAAATTAATTCTTTAAAAATTGCTCGCTCTTTACCTAGGGCACCTAGGATGTTCCCGTTTGGTGAGCGTTCAAATGGAAGGGTGTTTGTACTGTGTGTACTATAAAAGCCTGACAGTAGTTTACGGGAGGCTTACTGTCCGGGCGTGATTTCCGGTATTGAATATTCATAACAGCCAGCACCAAAACGAGGCGCCATTATTGGTAAAGGCTAAGTCCACGAAAATAAATTCTTTGAAAATTTCTCACGCTCGACAGAAAGCAGCCAGGATGTTCCCGTTCGGTGAGCGTTCAAATGGAAGTATGCTTGTACTGTATGTAGACGCTCGGGGAGCTCTGTGATGGTTTACGGGAGGCTTACTGTGCCTTTAAGAGATAAGGAATATTTGGTAGACAGAGCAGACGGTGCTGTAAGTTTGCCGGATTAGGAACTATAACGTGTTTTTTGACAACACACGAGCCGTGAGTCGATACATGTAAAATAGATATCGTGTGCCTATGAGTTCACGGACTGTTTGTATAGTTCTTTACCTAAGTGAAGGGTAGAGAGTTTTGATAGGGGCGGGGATATAGCTCAGTTGGTAGTGCGCTGGATTTGTATTCAGTTGGCCGCTGTCAGCGTGAGTTCGTCCCCACGTTCGGCGGAAATTTATTTCAGAGTCAACTTTGTGTGCAGACTCTCTTCGGTGTCCGAACACCCCCCGTGTACACTACATTGGGTGTGCACGTTAAAGATCCCACGATTGACAAAAGGGTCTTTCCTGGCAAAATTGCTTAGGCACAGTTAATAATTGTCTACCTATACCCGTGTGACTTAGAATAATAGGCCGTGAAAGGTAAATATGCGCCGAAATGGCTGCAATCTACTGGCCGCATAAAATTCCATCTCACACGGCATCATTGCAGAGCGCCTAGAACTGTACCCATGGAATATGCGCGATATAAGCCTCACATTGAATTGTACGAGATTGTGATCTCTAGTTGTTTTTTGCTACAAAACTGTGAGGACCGGATTTTTTGAGTACCTAACATTAATTATGTTCATGATTGTGTGTATTTGTGTGTATGATGTCATAGCCGTATAATACAGTGGAGGGAACCTACATTTGGAGTTGTGTTTGATTCCTGTATGACAGCATATATATCTTCTTCTTCTTCTTCTTGTCGTTCGCTGTTAGATCGTCAGTCCGGACTGCAGGGCGTATGACAGCATATTAACTCATTTGCATTCATTCACAGAGGGAGTGGGAGGGGGAGGGGGAGGGGGGGGAGGGAGAGGGAGAGGGGGAGGGAGCGGGAGAGGGAGAAGGAGAGGAAGCGGGAGGGGGAGGGAGAGGGAGAGGGGGAGCGGGAGAGGGAGAAGGAGAGGAAGCGGGAGGGGGAGGGAGAGGGAGAGGGGGAGTGAGCGAGAGAGGGAGCGGGAAGGAGAGGGGGAGGGAGAGGGAGCGGGAGGGAGAGGGAGCGGGAGAAGGAGAGGGAGGGGGAGGGGGGGAGGGGGAGGGAGGGAGAGGGGGGAGGGAGAGGGGGAGGGAGGGAGAGGGGGAGGGAGGGAGAGGGGGAGGGAGGGAAAGGGGGAGAGAGGGAGGGGGAGGGGGAGAGAGGGGGAGGGAGAGGGAGGGAGAGAGGGAGAGAGAGGGAGGGAGGCATACAAACAGACACTGACAGAGAGAATGTTCACTCGTACATGCCTTGGTTTCCATCTAGAAAACCATAGATCCTCCAACATGAGATCAAAGCATCCATCCACTTAGACACACCACAAAATCATCAGCATGGCTGCTCTCTTTCCTGAGTAGCCTTCCTTTTATGAGACTAGTGTTGCTATGCCACCCATACCAGTTTGCAAAACTAATTCCAAAAAAATTCAAATAAACATACGCAAAAACAGCTAGGCTGTTTATTTTGACATCGAGCAAAGCACAAGGATTATCCCTTGTAAAACCCTAAATAAATCTTGGATTTTGTACATGATGGTTTACATCGGAATAAAGGTACCAATAACAAAAACAAGTCGCGTAAGGCGAAATCAAAACATTTAGTCAATCTGTCGAACCCACAGAATAAAACGTGACAGTGCTGCCTCAACTTTCACAAAAAGCCGGATATGACGTCATCAAAGACATTTATCCAAAAAATGAACAAATCGGGTGGGGATATTATACTTTTCAACTCTCATGTAAAGTTTGATGAAGATCGGTCCAGTAGTTTTCTCGGAATCACTTTATGCACACACACACACACACACACATACACACACACACACACACACATACACACACACACACACACACACACACACACATACACACATACATACATACACCACGACCCTCGTCTCGATGTTAAAACAATTAGTTATTACTTGACTAAATGTAAAAACAATGAAGCATAAAGCAAATACAATTTGAATATTTACCTTTGATCCTTCCTTCCTGTGTCGTTCAGTGTGCCAGTGATGGCGACATTTGCATTTCCATTGGTGAGTTCCGTCCTATCTTCCTGGGAAACGGGATTCTGAAAAGCTGGGTTCGCCTGTCATATTTGAAACAAAAATGAAGTAAAGGCGGGTTAACAGAAGGCAAAATATCATGACAGACATCTTGAAATATCATCCTCTAAAAGATGGTTCCTTTCCCTACTGTGAAGTCAAACTTAAACGTGCATAACCCTTGAGAGCAGGAAGTAAAATTCAAATAGACCACTCGCTCAAACGACGTGTCCCAACGAGGGAAAGGTAGACAGCATAATTATATCAAGACCTGATTGAAATCAGGCATTTGAATGGATGATATCTCACAATATTGCTATTTTATATGTTCCGTGGATTTCCATTGGTCAATTGGGCAAAACTGAGCTCATTGCAAAAGTGATATCGACGATATTTCCGTCGATATCAGTTTTGATATCGACGACCTCTTTATTGCTTCCCCACATCAAAAACAAAAACACCTAAATTTAAAAACAAACAAATATATATGAAAATGTAATGATCCCAGAATTTAGTTGAGCAAGTGACTAAAGACTTTTTGAAAGAAAAACATTTTTAAATACTGAAAAGTACAAGAAAAGAGTGAACAAAAAGAAATAATAATCAGAGGGAGGGATATGGAACAGCCAAAACTGAGACAAATACTTTTGTAATTTCTTTACAGTAAATACAAAATGTCCAGAGAATTAGCAATATATCTAACACTAGAATGAATACCCGCTTCGCCGGGTAGCCGGCTTCGCCGGGAAGAAGTACTTAGAGCCGTACGCCGGCTTCGCCGGGTCCGAACAATGGACCCGCCAAGCTTAGGTCCCTCCCAGATTCGTGGAATGGGAACAGCACGAAAATGATTCAGTGGCCATAATGCCATTCCTGACCATATCGAGTCCCATCCTTGTCGACGAATGTAACCGTGTTAATCACCTTTGGAGGCGAACTCCACTCAAACAGGACTGAGCAAGTTATGGCTTCTAAAAGGAAGGCCAGTACATAAATTTACACAAAAGCCGCCAGACCACATCACAAACAGAACTGAACAATGCACAGGTGTTGCTCACATAGAGACACACACACACACACACACACACACACACACAAACACAGAGAAGCCGTATCTATAGAGAGATAGATGACAGTGTATTTTTCGCGTGGCTATAAATTGATTCGACCTTTGCACTTTTACAGTGAGGATAATTTACGGATCCAATTTACGTTCTGGACACTGCGTTGACCTTCTAAAAATAGTAACAGTAACAGAACGCCGGGAATATCCGAAGACGCTCCACTCACACTATAGTGCACCATTACGAAGGAAGGGAGGTAAACGCTGAAAACCTGGAGAATATGAGAAGATAAGGAAGAGTTACTTATAATGGTGAAATGAACACAAAAACCAAAATCGATTCAGCGCTGCGCGCTGAGAGCACGTGTTGAAATATCTCATCGATGATATTGTGTCCGGGGTGTAGCTGAATACGGTGTCCAAATTTGAAAAAGATCCACCGAGAACTTTGGCTTTGGTGTGTCGGTATGGGGGCCCGGGTAGCTGAGGTGGAACCAAAATAGCTGAGGTGGAACCAAAATCGGTTCAGCGCTGCGCGCTGAGAGCACGTGTTGAAATATCGACCAGGTTGTGTCCTGTACCGGGTCTACCTGAATATGCCCACCAAATTTGAAGCAGATCCATCGAGAACTTTGGCCGTGCATGGCGAATACACAAATACACAAATACACAGATACACAGACACACAGACACACAGACACAAGTCGTATATATATATATAGATTGACTGACTGTGTGATGATATCTTCTGTTATTGGTCTGTTTCGACAGTGATATCAAAATCTCGACCTCCTGTCTCCATTTTGATATCACTGTCTCAACAGACCATAGCAGAAGATATCATCACACAGTCCGTCAATATTGGGTAATAAAGGCCGTCAGCCCTGAACATTATACCCTCATATTCCTTCTTTTTTTTTTTTTTTTACATTTTTGACGAATGTTTTAA
>NW_027129268.1:0-1000 GCF_037325665.1 Littorina saxatilis
TTAAAAGGTCTCCAGTGTTTTGTGCGTTTATCTCCTTTCCTTCGTGCGCCGGCTTCCCGGCGAAGCCGGGTCTCAGGCGCAGCCTGGTATTCGGCTCTACTTCTTCCCGGCGAAGCCGGTACCCGGCGAAGCGGGTAATCATCTAGTCTATATATATACGACTAGTGTCTGTCTGTCTGTCTGTTCGCGATGCACGGCCAAAGTTCTCGATGGATCTGTTTCAAATTTGGTGGGCATATTCAGGTACACCCGGGACACAACCTGGTCGATGAGATAATTATTTCAACACGTGCTCTCAGCGCGCAGCGCTGTGCGCGCTGAACCGATTTTGTTGTTGTTGTCTGGATCCACTACCAGTAACTCTTCCTTATCTTCTCCAGTGTTTTCAGCCGCGATTATCTCCCTTCCTCCGTGTGGCGTCAATCCATATTCCCGTTACTACGTTACTATTTTTAGAAGGTCACTGCACGTTACTATATTTAGAAGGTCTTCAGTGTTTTGCGCGTTTATCTCCTTTCCTTCGTGCGCCGGCGAAGCCGGCGTACACCGGGCAAAGCCGGGTCCCAGGCGCAGCCTGGTATTCGGCTCTACTTCTTCCCGGCGAAGCCGATACCCGGCGAAGCCGGTACGGCTTCGCCGGGAAGAAGTCGAGCCGACTTTGCCGGGTGTACGCCGGCCGGCTTTGCCGGCGCACCGCACGAAGGAAGGGAGATAAACGCGCAAAACGCTGGAAAAGAGTAATACCCGGCTTCGCCGGGACAGTGACCTTCTAAAAATAGTATAACGGGAATATGGATTGAGCGTTGTCGACAGTGACCTTCTAAAAATAGAAACGGGAATGATGTGGATTGACGTCACACGAATGAAAACACTGGAGAAGATAAGGAAGAGTTACTGGGAATGGATTCAGAAAAAAACCAAAATCGGTTCAGCGCTGCGCGCTGAGAGCACGTGTTGAAATATCTCATCGAGCAGGTTGTGTCCGGGGTGTACCTGAATA
>NW_027129269.1:0-12500 GCF_037325665.1 Littorina saxatilis
TGGTGTTAACTTTCTGGTGTTAACTTTCTGGTGTTAACTTTCTGGTGTTAACTTTCTGGTGTTAACTTTCTGGTGTAAACTTACTGGTGTTTGCTTCTGTGTACGTTAATTAAAAGTCACGTTATCGCAACCTCTGTCTTGGCGGCTCATTTATGCTTCCTGGCCTATCCTCCCCCTTCCACTCCACCCGATCACATCTGGCGCATGCGGAGCAGGGTTCAGGAAGTAGAGACGCCGTAGTTTAACACCAGAAAGCAGGGGTAGCAGTGTAGGAGGTACTCGGCGTATCTAAGATGGCGGTCGACGGGGTTCCCAGACCCCAGTGGCAGATGTTCTCCCCTCCCAGGCTTCCCCTCTTCACTAGCAGCAAAGATGGCTGTCCGCTAGATGACTACGTCACAGAGGCTCGTCACATCATTGCCCACTTCAACCTGGAGGCGCTGGGCGGCGAGGCTGCTGAATGGCTGATCCAGTCACTTGCTGGGCCTGCCAAGAAGGAGATCAACCTGCACCCCCCTCAGGCGACTGCCACTGCCAACTTAGTCTTGACCATCCTGCAGGACACGTTTGGGAACCACGCCAGCATTTCCACTCTACTAGCGTCGTTCTACAGCATCTCCCAGAGTCAAGATGAGGGCATTCTCTCATATGCCCACAAGTTGCAGGCTCTGCAGGTGAAGATGAATGGTGGTGTTGCCGGTACAGTTACCGATGCTGCACTTCGTGATCGTTTCATGCACGGACTGTTCTTGCCTGCAATGAGACGTGACCTCATGCGCTTTGCGAGAGGGCGTGAGGCTGTCCCTTTTGCAGCAGTCCGTGCAGAAGCTCTCAGGTGGATGAGGGAAGATTTCGAGGTGGTGACGAAGCAACAACAACAAGCAACAGAGAGCAGCACTGAGGTACGCAGCCTGCAATTACAAGTCAGCGAACTCGCCATCAAGTCAGCAGAGCTTCGAGCTGCCTTGCACCAACGCCCGCCGGCTGCCTCTCGTCATCAGCAACCGTCCGCGAAGCCACGTTGTTGGCTTTGTAACCGCCACGGCCATCTACAGAGCAGGTGCCCTACCAAGCGTCATGGGAGTCAACAACCGCTGTCATGGAGACAGCCCAGTGAGCTGCGTGTGGACCAGCAGTCAACATCCATCAAGCAACCGCCCCGCGAGCAGAGCAGTCAGACAGAGGAAGTTGTGACTGCTCAGGAACAGCTGACGTCGAAGCACGAGGCCTCCATTGACAGATTAGAGACCCGACTGAAGAAGGAACTGGAGGCCAAACAACAGTTACAGGATGAACGTTTTCAGAAGGACTTAGAAATACGCCAACTTAGAGAGCGGTTAGTCTTCAAGTGTGAAGAGGTGTCAATTGAGCGGAAAGCAGCAGGACACATTCGCAAAGACCTGGAAGCATTGTTGCAACAGCAGCTCACAGAGAAAGAGCATCGGCTTGCGACAGCCCCAGCCCCCGTAGAGCTTCACGACGCTGACCCGATAACATTGTGGGATTCTGTGCTCAATTTGTCCTGCCCCTTTACTCTAAGTCCCAGCTAAACCATCCCTTCGTAAGATCATGAAAACTCTTTAGTCACACATGTGGCGTAACCATGCCTTGCTTGCTTGTTAGATATCATGTTCTGCTAAGAGACTGTGCGTGTCATCCGTTACCGTTTCTGATTTTATTTGTTGTTTCACTTGGGTGAACTTGTGTTTGATTTATAGATGTAATTTTCAGCTATTCCCGAGGCGCTGTACCTGCGAGGACGCAGTTGGTATAGAGCTGGGGGGGATGTAGCCAAGTGGCGTATCCAGTCTTTTTGTGTAATTATCTCCTGCCCGACTCAGTTGCCTCCCCTGTCTATTATCTTCCCCTGACCCAAGTTGTGTCTCCCGCTAGGATTATTGTGTGTTTACTATCGTAGGGAAGACTCTTGACCGGATTCCTTTCTAACCTCTTATCCCAGATTTAGGTGGTCGTTATGTAATGTGCCGCCAGACTGTCTGGGTATCGTTGGACGGCGTTTTGTCAAGTGGGTGTCATTTCTTTTGACAGGGTGCATCATAGAAGATGCCAGGTAGCTTGGAGGTTTTAGTCTCTTACCCCTCTCCCCCTTCTTTGTAACTGGTTGTAATATAATGAGCCTTATCCGGTGTGCGTAATATTTCCGGTGTGTGACACCTGTAACGATTTCTGCCTCTTTAACGATCCCTTTCATTGGCAGGCAATCTTAAGACGACGCCCCCCGTTGTCTGACACCGGGTAGCGATTCCTATTGGCTTATCGCCACAGGGTATCGGAAGTGGCCAGCCTTTAAAAGACTGACCAGTTAGACTAGAGAGAGAACACGATTTGTGATATACTGAGCTGTGTGCTGCTCGATTGTGTCGGTTGACGTGGATCGTATGATCCTGCAGATGGGGACGGTGTGGGGGTGGAAGGTGATACAGACAGTGGGTCTGTCATTGACTGGTGGCGTGCTTTGCTCAAGGGCGGACTCATGGGTCTTTTTGCTGGCAAAAATATTAAATATTGTTTTAAACAGTTTCCTCTTGTGTTTCAAATACAGTTCTCGTCGAATCCAAACCTGTAAATCTGAAGCATATTTCAATTAGGCTGACTTGCATGGTAAGTTGCAAGTTGTATCATGTTATTTTGAAGAAAACAGGGCTTTTTACAGTGATTCTCGAAGGTCTCATCACTGGTCCATAGTAAGCGCCCAGGCGCCTAATATGGACCAGTTGTGATTGTTTTCTGTATTTTATTTTTAGCAAATCACTGTAAAAGCTAGTTCTCTCTAATTATTCTTCAATATTTACGAAAGAGAGAAACTACCAAACACAGAATGAAACAGCTTTGCAAAAAAACAAGCTAGTTAGCAGCGTGAAACAAAAAGTGGTCCATATTAGGGGCCCTTCCCCTATTAAGATGCACTATAACATGTTTTACTTACTTGCGATTAAAACTGTATAGTTGTTTTTTATGTCTTGCATATTTTCAAATGATTTAAATGAAACGCCCAAAGCGGCGACTTTGCTGGTATTGATATTTTAAAGAACAAAAATACGTCATCACTACATAAATACGAACAACGTGACGTCATTTTAATTGACGTCAAAATTACCTTGCCTTTCCAATGATATGCCGTTAAAGAATGTCAGATAAGCGGTTCAACTTCTATGCCCGCTCAATGAACCCAACCCTCTAAACGGGAATAGTAAGCACAAAGAAGGAAAATACGCACACAAAACCACGTTTTTCTCAAAAGCGGTATAACGAAAAGCCCCAAGACTCTAGATTTAGAATACTATCGTTAAAATCTGTCAAAACAGTGTGGTAGCAACCCCAACCCCGTCGGGTTGACCCAAGTGGTCACTGGCCGACAGACTAATATGCATACATTTCGTCATCTGAAGTCCTAATGTAGTTTTTTCTTGAAGTTTTTAGGGAAACGTCAACAGTTTGTTTTGTTTCCAAAAAAGTTTTTTTTTCAATATCATTTTCCACCAAGTATTGTCCACATTTACATTTAATTCGTTTTAAAAGGTCCTAAAGTACTTATTCTTGAAGTTTGAAGGGGGGGGGGGGTCAAAAATGACTTGTGGAGATGCATAGATGCATTCATTTATGCGTACATTTCGTTTTAAAAGGTCCTAGTGTTCTTATTTTTTAAGTTTCAAAGGAAGCGTCAAAACCTTTTTTTTTATTTAGAATTGTTGTTTTAAATTTTTATTTTTTAGATCATTTGTCCAACAGATTTTGTGCACACATACATATATTTCGTTTTAAAAGGTTCTAACGTACTTATTCTTAAAGTTTGAAGGGGGGTGTCAAAACTGACTGGTGGGGGGTCAAAAGTGGCTAGCCCAGAATGACCTCGCGGTCAAAACTGACTATGTGTCAAAATGGCCTGTTACACCGAGCCAAACCCACATTTTTTAAAAAAACATTTATCATAAAGTCTTTTGAAATACAATCAAATGCATGAAACATGTCAATGGTAACCAAAAGACCTGGTTTATCTTGCACATTCATTTGATCTATGACGTCATCAATCAATCTTAACAAAGATGAAACTTGCCTCCCTTTAATATATCCAACCTGATCAGGATTAATCACATTATGTACAACTTTGTTCATGCGTAGAGCCAGATACTTCGCCAGTAATTTATAGTCAATGTTTGTCAGCGAAATTGGACGCCAATTATTTAAATTCATCTCTCGGAAGGTTTTTACCTTTATGAATTAACACAATGACAGCATATTTTGAGACACAGACAAACTACCATTATCAAATGCTGCTAAAAAAGAACGTGATATAAATATACTCACTCGAGACAAAAATACTTTAATAAATTCAATTGTAATGCCATCAGAACCTGGCGAAGAACCATTTTTCATTTGTTTTAGTGCGTGTAACAGTTCATTAGCAGTGTCACGTTTCAATATATTACAAAAGGTGATTGTGAACGGTTAGTTACTGCTAACTAACTAACCACACCATCCACTCTCGCAGTCATACAACAACGATAGAATCAACAAAAGTATAAGTTTCAGACGCCTGTTTATATACTATCTCGCCACCTCCCTCGAGACTTCACTCCAAAAGATGTTTTACGTTCAAAACGTAAAAATAGGTCACTGACAAAAAATGACAGTAAGTTTAGAAAATGATAATAACACGCTGATCCCGTGTATAGATAGAAAAGTTACTGATCTGCCAAAAAGCGCGAGTTATGCAGGACGTGTCACACACCCCACGTTGTCACCACTCAAATAAAATCACAGACATAACAGATGACTTGGTGGTAAGAAGGGTGCAATAAACATGGTGCACATAGCTTTTTGCCACTGAGTGGGCGACCCGTAAATAGTCTATCTCCAGAACTGCTCCGTTCCGTTGAATGAAGTGCCGGCTGGCGTGGAAACGAAGCAGGAATTAGTGGAGATATCAGGCGCCTCACTCAGTCGCTGAAGGTCCTCCCCGTAGTTACCAGCAATGGTAAGTGTAAAGTGGTAGGACGACGACAGCAACAGCCAATCACCAGGTTACAGCATACGGATGTTCCGGTTACAGCATACCCGCAACACCGCACTCCCGCAAGGATAAGTAGGTAAGAAGGCTGCAACAAAAAGCATCGGTGCACTAAACATTCCACGCTACCCTTCACACTCCACCTTTAAACATGTCACTCTTCTATATTTCATAGAGCACGTGGGCCTGCACAAACGAACTTTTAAAACAACAAATCAGCTATTTTCCTTCCTTCTCTCCATATCTGCAAAAAACATATACAGATTATTATTTTAGCGTCACAAAGAGCAAATTATGCGCTAACTTGGACAGAACAACAGAGAGTATTCCATTCCACAAACACAGACTCGTCAACAGCGTTAAATAAAAAACGTTCGCGCTGGACCCGAGTACTCTTCAGACTGGCTCGCTCGCTCCCCCAGTATGAAATGAAAGTTTTTGTCTTGTGCACGTGGATTAAAAAAAAAATTTATTTATTTTTTACAATTAAACAAATTATTAGAGTAAAACAAGAGGCGAAGCCTTCAAGGCTCCCGTAAGAAATCAACAAACAGTAACATAACACAAACTCACTCACTCCGTAACACACACACACACAAACACACACACACTGACACACACACACACACACACACACACACACACACACACACGCACACAGTTAAAACTAACGCATCATATCAACTCCATGTATAATTTTCAAAAGAAGGCAAACATAAAATGACTAGGGTAATGGGTTAGGTACCTGCCATGTGGGCACTTTTTCCACTGCTGTCCTCAGTCCTATACTTTTCATCAAGACTTGTCACCATGCCGAGTAGATCTAAATTCGGAAGTCTTCATGTGGCTGAGGCATATATCTGACATAGCGTCGATCTTGTTGTAGGTTAACCTCCTTTCTGAAACAAATGGCAAAATGCGATTAGTTATGATGACTACAACCTACACAAATATAAACAGTGTTTTGAAACAGAATAGTCAGGTTATACAAGCCACTTTACCTATGCAGCATGGTAACCCTACAATATGCGAAACATGTCGACTGCAGCAGCCTGGTTCTTAAAATAATTCTGACGGTCAACACAGCCAGAAATGCCAACAAAGACAAGAAAGCTGTTGCAAGGTAAGCTTACCAAACGTTACATAGCGAATCATATGATAGTGCGTAAACAGCAAACAGTAGATCTACAATCAAAGAGAGGATCGAGTCTGGAATGAAACGCGATACAGATCTAGCATTCAAAAACTGTCTTTCACGTTCAAGGAAGTTGTTGCAAAGTACTTAAGACTTACTAAATTGTACAGACAAAACCATGACAGTGCATGTTTTGAATCTGAGGAAAAAATCGTGATCATTTTGACTTTGAGAACAGATTCATTCCGTTTCCTTATATCTGCATGTTCAAGTAAATGGTGGACAGTTTTTTTCGGGCAGAGTAAACTTAACTTGAGACTCTACTGCAAGTCTTGAAATTCACATAAATCGAACCACGAGCAAAGACATCCAAACAATACAGGCACTTTAGATCAACTCATTTCACTAGAGGTAACTGCCTAGCACTGTGTTTGACATCCGTGTCTGCTGAAATAAAAAGAAATTAAAACAAAACGGATTAACAGTAGGTGACACGTTATCAGAGTGGAAGACACTAGATCTGTCTCTGAACTTACCGGGATACGGCTGCAAGATCGACACTGACTGCCGCGCTTTCGACAGCTCTTCCTCGCGTGGACATTGGAAACACGCTGTGCAGATCAAATTGTAGGAAATCTCCCTTTGGTATCTTCTTTATTTACTTTTCTGGAGCTTAGAAACCGAACAACATGTTAATCGTCTTCCCCGGCGAATCGGCGAGGTGAGAACTGGACCACAATCCTTCGCGCGACCCCTGACCTGATCTTGACACCTGACCTGCCGTCTACATACCAAACACGACACAAACCAGTCAACTGCTTGTACCCCTTCAAAACCCCCCACCACCCGTTTTCTTTGGATACACGCTTTAACTACACACATGCCGACACAATGTTGATCATTGCTTCAATAATTTGAAGATGGTGCTTGAAAATTAACCACGTGAAATGAGTATTTCGGTGTTTAGCCAAAAATGTTAGTTTCTACCACAGACATACACACATACATACGCACGCACGCACAGACAGACACAAGTTAGCATCGCATAGGCTACACTTACGTGAGCCAATAAAACATTAAAACGTTCATAATAAACAATAGTAAACAAGAATTTAAAAAAAAAAAAAAAAAAAAGACCGCCCATGCCGGGAATCGAACCCGGATCAATTTGGCCATAGGCGGACGTGCTTTCCACCAAGCCACCAATTCTGACAATTTTGCCAGTGAACTCAAAAGCCTAGAGGCAGGTTTCATGGTATTAGGCCATTTTGATAGTCTCAGATTTGCTTAGTCTTTTAAATCCATATCTGTGAGAATCTGCTGTATTTGTTGTATTAACATGCAAACTAGTTGTTGTTTAAATACTTTTTTTGACTCACATGCGAAGCAAAAGTGAGTCTATGTACTCACCCGAGTCGTCCGTCCGTCCGTCCGTCCGTCCGTCCGGAAAACTTTAACGTTGGATATTTCTTGGACACTATTCAGTCTATCAGTACCAAATTTGGCAAGATGGTGTATGATGACAAGGCCCCAAAAAACATACATAGCATCTTGACCTTGCTTCAAGGTCAAGGTCGCAGGGGCCATAAATGTTGCCTAAAAAACAGCTATTTTTCCCATTTTTCCCATTTTCTCTGAAGTTTTTGAGATTCAATACCTCACCTATATATGATATATAGGGCAAAGTAAGCCCCATCTTTTGATACCAGTTTGGTTTACCTTGCTTCAAGGTCAAGGTCACAGGAGCTCTTCAAAGTTGGATTGTATACTGGAAAAGGTAATTATGTCCACCGTTTATATCATTTGTCCGATCGGTGGTAATTTGTATAGGCATCCCGTTACAGCCTGTCAAACAATGTCACCCCTAAAATCGACCTGACAAAAATCATAGCCCCGTGTTTTAAAATCTGCAAAAAATCAGAATATACACTTACCAAATACTTAGGACTACCGTTAGAAAGGCCATTCAATTTCCAGTTCAGAGCATTTTGTTTGATGCACCTTACTTCTCTAGTCTTTGTGTAGCCTTTTGACAAAGGCGGTAAGGGTCAACCGCAAAAAAAAGGCACGTTTTGTGGCCATTTTTGAGGGGGTCCTCCACTCAAAGTGCCATATCTGCTCAAGTTCTCAATGAATTGCTTTAAAAATTTCAGAAGTTATGACTAATAGGCTGACCCAAATCTGTGTTGATTTTGGTGAACGTGTATACTAAGCGTGTCTTCTAACGCAACGTTTCCGAAAGACCTAAACAAAGATTTTTTGCAGATTTTAAAACACGGGGCTTTGGTTTTTGTCAGGTCGATTTTAGGGGTGACCTTGTTTGATAGGCTTTAACGAGATGCCTATACAAATTACCACCGATCGGACAAATGATATGAACGGTGGACATAATTACCTTTTCCAGCATATAAAATTGAACTAAAATGGATTGCGTTTTACCGCTTTTGTTAGCGTGCGAAAGTTGTTGCAATAATTGTTTGGCCAAGTTTACTTTGATATCATTGTGTTTGCACTGCATAGTACACCTTATTAGCTTATTATTATTGCTTGCTGAATTTTGTTGTTGTTATTGACTGTATGCTTGTTTTTATCGCTATGATGGGTTAGTTTGCTTGTATTTTCTTATGTCATGATTTGTATATCGTGTGAGGTGGTTATCGGAATTGTAAAGCGCTTGGAGCTGTGAATGGGGACTTGCAGTTGCACTATAGAAAAGTGATTTATTATTATTATTATTATTATTATTAGTTTTTCTGTTGCAGAAGAAACGGGCGACAAGTACAGAATTCTGCTAAAGTCTATGCAGTGAAAGAGACTGTGCAACTTGAACTGCTGAACCGCTTTTTCACTGGCATCTCAACTACCGTCTTGTGCACCGGTTTTCACTGTTGAACATTCAGGAATTGTGCATAAGACCATGACGCTTTCAAGGCCGGGTTGACCTTGACATTGATCCGAGTTCACCTTCACCTGAAAGGGAAATTGACCTTGAGGTGGTTAGGAGTTCTCTTCAAGAAGGATCCACATGTGTGTTCGCACAGCAACATTTGACTCGGAAAGAACAGTGTTTGGATTGTTTTGTTTTGTTTTGTTTTGTTTTGTTTGGTCTTTTTAAACTGAGCAAGTTTACATTCTGCTCTTCAAGTGATTCCGAGTGACTGTTTGCTAATGTTTGTGAATGTGTGGACTCTTTGTGATTAGCTTTGAAATGATTTTCTAGGACTTCATGCATTTGTTTTCTCCCGCTATATGAAACAGTACGGAATGATGTTGCATGTATGGGGAGAGAAAAGTATGCAGAAACTGCATATTCAATTTTGTTCGTGCCGATTTTACTTCTGCTAACTCATTTGTGTGATTGAGCAAGTGTTGACGGAATGACGCAGCAGCAGGCTTTGCATTTATCAGGGATTGTGTTAACTAGAATTGTACAGTATTTTACCCGTAAAAATCTGAAGATACTGGAAATTAAATGGACAACAGTCGTATTTGCTGATTGTGGACTCGCATTTTTCCCAACAAATATATAAACGCAGTGTTTTAGACTTGGTTTGACTGATTTTCAAATTGGCTAGCACGATCACTGATTTATGCTTTTTTAGATGAACATTAACCTTGAGACAGAAAGTGTCGATTCGGAAACATACTTTTGTTTGATTTAAGCCTTTTTTTGTTGAATATGTTAGGCTGCAACAGAGACATTCTTTTAGCTCAAACTTATCAATTGAAATTGAAATTGTTTTTGAAGAGTTGCGATAAAAAGGGTTCGTACAGGTCATGGAAAACCTGGAAAGTCATGGAATTTGATTTTTAATTTTCCAGGCCTGGAAAGTCATGGAATTTCAATTCAAGCCATGACTATATAAACAACAGTTTTGTTTGACTTCATTCTCCTCTTATTATTCCCCCTTGATTTTTCTGACGCTAATGTGAAGCAACATGCATAAAAGCTGTCACCAGGAAAATATTAGCGTCATGTGTGTGTGTGTGTGTGTGTGTGTGTGTGTGTGTGTGTGTGTTTGATTCCCCGGAGCTACACATCTCCAGCCCCAACCACCATCACCACCACCGCCATCCACACACACATACACACACACAGACATACACACACAGACATACACACACACACACACACACACACACACACACACACACACACACATACACGCACACTCAGTACAATACTTACTGCAGTAATCTCCATCCGAAGTGTAGGTCCCTGAGCACGCACACTTTTCGCTCTTGCACTCTGCGTTCATGACACAGTGTGTGTCACCCGTACAGGCTCCTCCCACCTTCATTCCTGTGTCACGGGAGACAGAATCAAAACCATATCAACCCTTTGACTGGCGTGAGAACTTAGTTTAAAAATACACTTGAAACAAATCAGCATACAAAAAGTTAGCCCAAGACTAAAAATAGATTTCCAAGGGAGGCAATTCAAATTGTAATAAACAGCAGTTTTTTGCCTTCTGGGAGGTTTTGTTGGGAGGGGGGCGGACAGGGGGGGGGGGGGGGGGAGGTTGAGGGGTCGGGGATTCGGTGTTTTGTTACTTGTTTCTTTGCTTTTTGATGACAGCAATACGCGTTATAGAAGTAAAGGGGTCTAATCTAACAAGTATGTGGTTGTATTATAAAGGTGCAGGGATACAAAAACACATGAGTGCATGCAGACACATCTACACACACACACACACACACGCACACACACATACACTCACACACACAAACACACACACACACACGCACACACACACATACACACACATAGCTTACACACACATACACACAGTTATACATGTACTAATCTCTCTCTCTCTCTTTCTCTCTCTTTCTCTCTCTCTCTGTCTCTCTCTCTCTCTCTCTTCTCTCTCTCTCTCTCCTCTCTCTCTCTCTCTCTCTCTCTCTCTCTCTCTCTCTCTCTCTCTCTCTCTCTCTCTCTCTCTCTCTCTCTCTCTCTCTCTCTCTCTCTCTCTCTCTCTCTCTCTCTCTCTCTCTCTCTCTCTCTTACCACATCTGTTTTCCTCGTTGACGAAGTTTGCTTTGCAGGCACACTTCAGTGTGGAACACTCCGCGTTTATGCCACAGTCACCGTTTGCTGAGCACGTCTCGTTGAGTTTCAGTTCTGCGAAATAACACAAACACTTTAAAACAATATCAACATCAACAACCACTACAACAACTACAACTACATAACGAAACACTGTTTTCCACAACATGCAAGGTGGGTTTTTTGTGGGTTTTTTGCTGTAGAAGTCAGATTATTTCTGTAAATTGGTTACTTTGCTTGCGCGTGTTATTATGATTATCGTATTCATGAAATACAATCAACAACAACATAATTAACAACATTATCAATGAACAAGTCGCCTTGAGCGATATCAAAACATTTAGTTAATCTTACGGCCAGAACACCAACACGGATCTAAAAAGTCTTCCCCGGAAAATGGCTGACCTAAAAACCGTCACGATATGGACCCAATTTTCATATAAGGCCAAAAAAAAAAATTGTCTGTTTAGGGTAACATGACCAAAAAAAGTAGGGTCGGTAGGTAGGTAGGGTTTTTTTTGTTTTTTTGTTTTTTTGTTTGTAAATGCTATGTTGGCTGAACATTCACTTCTTATATTTGATGAATACATGTTTCAAAACTAACGTATAAATAAAACAGAGAGAAAGGGAGAGAAAGAAACGCCAAATGTCTCTTTTTAGCATTTTTACCTCTTTTTTTTTCTTTTTTTTTTTTTGAAATCAAAAAAAAGTTTTTGGGTCGGTGCCAAATCGATAGGGTCGGTCGGGTGACCAGAAACAGACAATTTTTTTTTTGGCCTAACGCATTGTCGCCAAGTTTTGGGGCTTAATATCAAATCAAAACATAATTATATGTTTCTTGGGATTATTGGATTATTTTCTTTAAATCGAGGGATTCACTTTTGCAATTTTGATGCCCTGCAAAATATCGAATAACCAATTAATTGAACAATGTATCAGCGTTCAACCAAAATGCAATCCCACAGTCCGGACTGGATCAAAGAATATCCAAGACATTTTATTAATAGATGAGGTAACCACAGTGCCGCCTCAACTTTTGTTCAAACGTCGATAATACAGAATAAAACAAAAACATTTGTAAATAACAAATTCAACAACACCGAAAAACTGTCTGGGGATACCATATGTAAGACCTCTAAATTTTGGTTTCAAGATGATCTGTCGAGTGGTTTTCTGTAAATCGCGCTACACACACTATGTGACACACACACACACACACACACACACACACACACACACACACACACACACACACACACACACACACACACACACACACACACACA
>NW_027129270.1:0-45000 GCF_037325665.1 Littorina saxatilis
TAGGCATAACTGTGTGGTCAGGTCGTGTACAGTAAAGATCTACTTTTGTGTGGGGTGTCTCAAGTGTGTCGTGCTTTCGTCACACGCATTTTAATTTCTGTTGGTAAATTCCAGTGTAGCGTTAATCTGAACAGTGATGATCTTTCAGAAAGACCTCATTTGAACTCGGAGAAAGGGCTGTGCTCTTCATTATTTGCGATTCGAAACCTCCAGTCGAGCCGCTTCGACGGATTGACTGTGCGGAGTGACTCCCCTTGAATTGACTCGAAGCCGCGGGACTCGACGGTTCACACATTTTCAAAACAAATGTGGCATATTTCTCGTGTTGTATCTTCACTCATCGGGGAGTCTGATACTAAATATGAACGGTAAGAATGCTCTGAACCCTACACGTATTATATCCCCATCGTTTTTTCGTTCACATTTGCCCAACATGTTAATTTGCTTAGCGGGGTTTATGTCGTCTGCTTGGGCAATCAAACCACTGCATGCAGTCTGCACTGACTGAGTCTGCACGCACGAGGCACGCTGGTAATAAGTCTTATAATGGTAAGAACGTTCTGAACCCTACACGTTTTCGATTACGATTGTTCTTGCCTTGAAATAATAATTCGGAAACCATTCATTTACTGAACTGATGCAGTCGTATTTCAGTGTAGTCAGTGCGGCTACGTATGACAGAGTCGATCGAGTCAGTCTTCCAAACTGGTCTAGCTGGTACGTTATCGGAATAACACTTGTGTTTTCTGCTAGCGGGTGGGAATTTTATATTAACTCATCATTTGGTAATGTGGATGATAAGCTACATGCCACTAACACGATGAGAAGAATCTATGCAAGTCGGCGAGAATTAGATGAAACAGAGCGGCTTCTATTTTTAGATCAGTGGCGGCCGCACTGTGGCACAGGCACATGCAATCTGTCAGAAAAAAAAACCACTTCTGCTTTAATTAAGAAGCAGGGAATTTATGGTCATTTGGTATTGTGGAAAATATAAGCTACATGTCAGTAATTAATTCTGAGGATGAGAGCACAGTCTTGCTTAGGTAAAGGGCGTAAGAATACGCTCTGTGGAAAAGTTAGCGCACTCCAAGAGTGCGCTAACAGTTTTAGCGCATCGCCATTAGCCAATCAACTGGTTCACATCAGTCATGTGACACCAGTACTTACTGACAATTATTATTATTATTATTTAGCGCTGAGTTCAATAATTATTTTTGAGATTTGCTCTATAAATCCCTTAGTGCACTGGGATTGTTTCAATAACGATATTGTCAGTACCGCCATAGAAAAAAGAAGATTCCAAGCGCACATTTTGCAACGCGCATTTGAATAGGCATAACTGTGTGGTCAGGTCGTGTACAGTAAAGATCTACTTTTGTGTGGGGTGTCTCAAGTGTGTCGTGCTTTCGTCACACGCATTTTAATTTCTGTTGGTAAATTCCAGTGTAGCGTTAATCTGAACAGTGATGATCTTTCAGAGAGACCTCATTTGAACTCGGAGAAAGGGCTGTGCTCTTCATTATTTGCGATTCGAAACCTCCAGTCGAGCTTCGACGGATTGACTGTGCGGAGTGACTCCCCTTGAATTGACTCGAAGCCGCGGGACTCGACGGTTCGCACATTTTCAAAACAAATGTGGCATATTTCTCGTGTTGTATCTTCACTCATCGGGGAGTCTGATACTAAATATGAACGGTAAGAATGCTCTGAACCCTACACGTATTATATCCCCATCGTTTTTTCGTTCACATTTGCCCAACATGTTAATTTGCTGAGCGGGGTTTATGTCGTCTGCTAGGGCAATCAAACCACTGCATGCAGTCTGCACTGACTGAGTCTGCACGCACGAGGCACGCTGGTAATAAGTCTTATAATGGTAAGAACGTTCTGAACCCTACACGTTTTCGATTACGATTGTTCTTGCCTTGAAATAATAATTCGGAAACCATTCATTTATTGAACTGATGCAGTCGTATTTCAGTGTAGTCAGTGCGGCTACGTATGACCAGGGACCTATGTCTATGGTATGACAGAGTCGATCGAGTCAGTCTTCCAAACTGGTCTAGCTGGTACGTTATCGGAATAACACTTGTGTTTTCTGCTAGCGGGTGGGAATTTTATATTAACTCATCATTTGGTAATGTGGTCGATAACCTACATGCCACTAACACGATGAGAAGAATCTATGCAAGTCGGCGAGAATTAGATGAAACACAGCGGCTTGTATTTTTAGATCAGTGGCAGCCGCACTGTGGCACAGGCACATGCAATCTGTCAGAAAAAACCCACTTCTGCTTTAATTGAGAAGCAGGGAATTTATGGTCATTTGGTATTGTGGAAAATATAAGCTACATGTCAGTAATTAATTCTGAGGATGAGAGCACAGTCTTGCTTAGGTAAAGGGCGTAAGAATACGCTCTGTGGAAAAGTTAGCGCACTCCAAGAGTGCGCTAACAGTTTTAGCGCATCGCCATTAGCCAATCAACTGGTTCACATCAGTCATGTGACACCAGTACTTACTGACAATTATTATTATTATTATTATTACTACGATCCGCAAACACTTCGCACACTCTAACACAAAGACAACAACTACAACATCAATAATGAAACACACACACACACACACACACACACACGCACACACATACACACACACGCACACACACACACACACCCATACACACACACACACGTACACACACACACAAACACACACGCACATACACACATACCCACACACATTACACCCCCCCACACACACACACACCCACACACACACACACAAATGAGTGCGCACATGCATACATATTAAAGCAGACGAGTAGGCAGTCACTTCCACGACGGAGTGAAAAGCGGAGCGTGAGTATGAGAGGCCACTTCGTCGAGTTTGTGTTGGCTCCAAACTGCGTCTCCGTTCTGGACTAAATGAAAACACACATATGCTGCTGTCATTCCAAGAAAAAAGAGATCAAGAAATAGATAAAGGATTACATAAATAATAAAAGAAGAAAATGGATAATAAATTAACAAAGAAAGAATACTAAATTTACCAATAACTAAGTTTGTCATCATTTTCACGAGTTTTCATTCACAAGCACCTGGGAAATAAATGTCATGTTCCCCGGGGAATAAATCCCCGGTTACCATAGTTGCAGGAAGCCCTATTACATGGATATTCAAAAGCAAACCCAATAGAAACGCTCGCGGATTCTTCGGCTCTTTTCATTGGCGTTTCCCCAGACCTAAACAGACGACAAGACACTGCTTTGCAAAGTTCCAAAAACCAACTGGCAAACTGGCAAAAGTAAAAAAAACAAAAAAACTACTCCAATAAATTCGTCATAAACAAATGAAACCTACCGATATGTTATGTCTTCTTACAGAGTCATTGAGTGCGTGTATCTTTGTGTGAGAAACACGAACGTCAAGTTCAAGTCAAACCAATTGACCCCTGACACACACATTTTGACCCGTGCACAAGACGCTGTATCGATAAACTAAGCAAAAATAAGAAATAATGATAAAAGCAAAGAAAGTAGCAACAAGATATGCAAACATCTTACAAAGCCGAGCAAGCAGATTGACAGGTCTAATGAAAAACAAAGAGGTACTGAGTCGGAAACAAGATCGCGATTCTTTCCTTCGCTGCACGACGCACATCTTCTGTGACCTTTGACTCAACGTAGCTTCCACATTCGATTACTAAGCTTAATACTCACAACTGAAAGCCGAGGGAGTGGAATACCGAGATGAACAAACAGAACTGTGCATCCTCAAACCTGACATATTCATCCCAACATTTTATGAACTCAAAAATACAGAAAGTTGCTTTCACACGCCAGCTTTGATTGCCAGTGGTTATCCGCACGGAACTCGTGTGGTTATCAGCACGCAACCCGTGTTTCAAATCATGGCTCCCTGTGTTGATTGTGATCTTATTTTCTCACTACCAAAATGATGACAAAAACGATGTTTGGTGGTTTGTTGTGAGACCAGCTTTTTTGTCGTCCGAGGGGGAGCATATCGTCTTTTGTTTCATATTTATTGACCAAGGCCGAAGGCAAAGCCTTGGTCAATAAATATGAAACAAAAGACGATATGCTCCCCCTCGGACGACAAAAAAGCTGGTTTGTCAACAACCCATCAAACATCTTATAATATAAATAGATAAATAAACAAATACATAAACAAAGGAATAAATAAATTGTCCTTCTCCTTTTTCCTTTCCCTTACTTTGACAAATATTTTCTGTCAAATAAATTGCAAGACCAATACTTATAATAGCCATATTCCCCTCTTGTCGACCATCCACCAACTTACACGCCGGGGTAATTTTGTATTTACTTGTTAACTACAATCAATCCTTTATCTGATTCGTTTAATTTAGTTTGATTTGTTAGTCATGCATTCATTTATCGTTTCATTTATTCATACACATATTTATATAAACATTTGTAAGCATTTATTTATGCATTTGCTTGAGCAGTGTTTCAAATAAACGTTGTGTTGTGTAGTAGTACACTTTGTATCCATTTATTTATTAAACAAATATGTGTTCACAATGACTAGTAAGTACATGTTAGCCGTAAAAAAGATTACTCGCGTACCCGTCTGTGTGTGTGTGTGTATTTGTATGTGTGTGTGTGTGTGTGTGTGTGTGTGTGTGTGTGTGTGTTTGTTTGTATGTGTGTGTGTGTGTGTGTGTGTGTGTCAGTGTATATGTGTGTGTGTGTGTGTGTGTGTGTGTTGGTGCGGCATGCGTCCGTGCGTGTGTGTGTGTGTGTGTGTGTGTGTGTCAGTGTATCTGTGTGTGTATGTGCGTGTGTGTGTGTGTGTGTGTGTCCGTCCGTCCGTTTGTTTGCCTGCCTGTCTGTCTGCATCTCTGTCCGTGTGTTTTCCAAGTACATTGGATCGATGCTAATATGCATGAGGTTTAGTTTAATGTGTCCATTGGGAAACATTCCACTGCTGCACAAACTTAAGTGGGCGCTTTACTTCCGACGTTATTCTACAGTCAATGAACAAGGCTGCCCTGTATCTTTTGAATTCCTCAATGAAAGAAGTTCTTGTTGAAGTTTATTTTTCAATGAGGGCTTTGTGAATGCAAACGTGTGTCAAAGCGCCCTAGACTGCCGTTGATGCCTTTGTGAATGTTCTTTACAACACAGTTATTCCCTGAGACAGCAGTGGGCTAAATATAAAACCCTTTCAAGGGACAAGTCAACTATCGTTCTAGTCATACTTCCGTGTGATCTAGTTGCAAATGTGTTATTCCCGAGAAATAGCGTTAACCGAGTGTAGCCAACATATAAACACAGACATTAACGCACAACAATAGAGACAGGCAACCAGACACAGCCAGTCAGACAAACGCACGGACGCACTCACACACAAAACACACACACACACACACACACACACACACGCGCGCGCACACACACACACACATACATACACACACACACACACACACACACACACACACACACACGCGCGCCATATTCGTGCACACGCGTCTACAGTCTTGTCCTGATGCCTACAGGACAGAGAAAGTATAAAGAATAAAGTACTTTACGTGTTATATTGTGTTATGATGCCACTGACAGTTGATATTGGTCTAAGCATGCAAGTTAGATCGCACATTGTAGCGAAAATTCGTTTGACCCTTCATCATGTTTTGTTTGACTCAGTCCTTAAAAAAAATAAAAAAATGTTTGAACTATTACAGGGCCAGTTAAATGTATATGCTTTGTGGTTGAATGAAAAACGCTGAACAAATTAACACCATGTTCATTTTAAAACGAATAGCCCAGCCACGAAGATATATACCAATTAAACCACACCTGTCTGAATTTCATGTGTGATCAATAGTATGTTACTGCAAACTGCGCGAGTGAGAATACCGTGTGAGCGGTAATCTGATTTCACAATAACACAATTTCTGCTTTTAACAGGCTGATGTTACAAAGGCGTAGGTATTTTCTCACGTTGAGCTGTGAACAGGTGCATATCAACACTGCACATGCATTACATTTAAATCGCTGTCAATCCACCAATCTGTTCAAAGTTCTGATATACGCCAGTGCAGAAGTAGGGTATGCCACATGCATTCCTTCTTTGCCACTACTAAAGCAAACGTGTGCAAGATTGTATGTTACACGCTTTGATGCCGAAATCAATAATTTTGATTATGCATTTATTTCTGACAAAGTTTTCCTTCACATACATTGTCACTACCTTAAACACTTATGTTTTCAGTATTCATTTCAAGTGATCACGAACGTAGAAAAATGGTATCAAAGTGTTGTTACATTTTGTTGTGCATTCTGAATAGTGTGCCAACAGGCCTTGGTCAGTCAATCACGTTTTATCTGTGTACTTCGTGTTTGACGGAAAAAGAATAACACCAACCCCGTTCTCCTGTATATAACTGAAAGCCACATTTTCTTCTTCATTCAATTTCTGTTTTCAAAAGCTTCGTCAACGTTCCACTTACACGACAAGCTCCCTTTACCAAGCTTCAATTAAGAACCCTGAATACGAAAGGTCAAAACAAAACAATAGGTACTACTTTCACTATCGTCGTCTCCAACGAAAACCGAAAATGGCGAAACGTGCTTTGCTACGTACACAGAGGTCGAAATTTCAAAGAAAAGATCAAAACTTACACCTGTGACTAGGACAAGTTGCATAGACAGTTCCGTGCGGATCTCACCACGTATCAACGTACATCCGATGCTCAGGACCTACAGATAGGTGACGCTTTGGCGATTGAGGCTTCGTCTTCAGCTCTAACACGCACGCAGACAGTCAGGCAGGTCTAATCTGCACCAGCGGTGTTGGAAGGTTTTGATTTAGAAACACTCGAATGTTACATCGACGAGATAAACGAACCAAAGTTGGTTGATACTTTGTTGAATGCATTCAACCAGAAAAGACACGACACGCATGTAGTGTCCTCAATCTTAAACTGGTTCTGCACCTAATAGTTGTAAGCCAGTGATACTGTAGTTCTACTAGATTCCGGTATTAAGGCAGACCCGGTATTAAGACAGACAAGATGGCTGCACGCTTACTCATGTAAACAATGTACCATACCTCCAAAGAAAAGAACCCTTACAGTATTCTGAAACACACTAGCTGTGTTAGTACGTGTTGTATGTGTGTGTGAGAGTTCCACCTACACACTACACTACACCACTACATCTGGCGACGAGGATTTCGAACTTACAGCAGGTAAACAAATTCGATCGTTCTGCACTTCAAAACACCACGTGCGTCGGCGAACAATGGCTACAGCACTTCCCCACTTTGACAAATTCCCAGTGCACTCGGAAGAGGCGACAGCTGGCACAAGATGGAAGAAGTGGCTGGCAAGGTTTGAACTGTTGATGACTGGTCTCAATATTACCAACAACAACAGAAAGAAGGCTCTACTACTGCATTATGCAGGAGAAGAAGTGTTCGACATATACGACAGCATGTCGGATGAACAGCAGGGCGACCAGGGAGCGTACGCAACAACAGTCGCCTCCCTGACCCACCACTTTACTCCAAAACGCAATGTGGACTTTGAGACATTCAAGTTTCGCCAAGTGACCCAAAACTCCGGTGAGACCATAGACAGTTTTTACACGAGACTTCGTCTGCAAGCAGCCAACTGCAGTTTTGAGAACACTGACAGAGAAGTCAAGAGCCAAATCCTGCAGGGATGCAACTCTCAGCGACTTAGGAGACGTGCTCTCCGTGATGCTGACACAACGCTTCACTCCCTGTTGGAACAAGCTCGTGCTCTTGAGATTTCAGACACTCAAGCTATGCAGATGGAAGGCAGAACTGCTACATCAACTGTCAACGCTGTCAACCATGGCAGTCACCACCAACCCTTCAACAAAAGAAGAGGAGGACAACGACATGGACCAAGCTCCCATGTTAGAAGCAACAATCAGCAAATACGTTCAGCAGATGAACGCAGTTCAGGCAGCTGCGGGTGGTGTGGCGGACGACTACATCCCAGAGACAAGTGTCCAGCAAAGGATAAAGATTGTCGGCTGTGTACCAAGAAAGGACACTACGCATCAGTCTGCAGATCACACAAGAAGTCTGACAGACCAAAGCACGTCCGAAGCATCCAAGAACAGCCCCCTAGTGATGCACAGTTCTCATCTGACGAAGAATACGTCTTCGGTGTCTCACAAAAGCGAATGAGCACGCCTACAGTCAGCGTCAACATCGAAGGTGGGAAGATACCTTTCATCGTGGACACCGGAGCGTCAGTCAACATCCTGACAGAACAGGCTTTTGAGAGCATCCAGTCGTCACGTTGCAAGCTAACTTCATCTGCGTCATGTCCAGCGATATACGCCTATGGATCACGTACCCCGCTTCCGGTACGAGGTCAAGCCGTCCTTACGGTGAGGTTCAAGGACATTAATACCTCTGCCGTATTTTACATCGTGAAACCCTGCGACGGAGCTGTCGGCAACAACCTGATGAGTGCAGAAACCGCCCAAAAGCTCAACCTCATCAGCTTTGCCTTCTCTACTTCAGGCGAAACGACCGACGGGCTACGCACTGAATACAGCGACCTCTTCACAGGCATGGGCAAGATGAAAGACGTCAAGGTCAAGCTGTACGTTGACGAGTCTGTGCAACCAACAGCACAACCACATCGACGGATACCTTACCATCTACGAAAGAAGGTTGAGCAAGAACTGGAGCGTCTTGAAAACCTTGACATCATCGAGAAAGTCGATGGACCTACCCCATGGGTATCTCCAATTGTCGCGGCACCAAAGCCGAAGAAGCCGGACGAAATAAGAATATGTGTGGACATGCGTCTACCAAATCAGGCAATCAAACGCACCAGACACATAATGCCGACCATCGACGACATCCTCATGAGACTCAATGAAGCCACAGTTTTCAGCAAGCTGGATCTGAATTCTGGATACCACCAGCTTGAACTAGAAGAAGAGTCCAGGAACATGACAACATTCTCAACGCACGTCGGACTCAGGCGCTACAAGAGGCTTAATTTTGGTGTGACCAGCGCAGCAGAGATTTTCCAGAATCACATCTCGGAGATACTGACTGACATACCTGATGCTCTAAAAACAAGCGACGACATCATGATCTACGGGAAGACGCAAGCCGAGCACGACAAGACAGTGAGGCAGGTTTTCGACCGTCTCAGAGAGAGAAATCTGACACTGAATGACAAGAAGTGTGAATTCAACAAAGATTCCATTGAATTCTACCGCTGCATCTTTGGAAAGAATGGCATCTCTCCAGATCCCAAGAAAGTAGAAGCAGTCCAAAAGGCATCTACTCCCGCCAACGCCAAAGAGGTACGGAGCTTTCTTGGACTGACCAACTACATTGCTCGCTTCATTCCAGACTATGCGAATATCACCAAGCCTCTCCGTGATCTGACGCGCAACGACGTTCCCTGGGACTGGACATCTGATCACCAGAAAGCAGTCCAAGAATTGCAGGCACGTCTAACCAGCTCAACCGTCATGGCCTACTTCAGTCCTGACCTGGCAACAGAAGTTGTGGTTGACGCTGGCCCCAACGGTGTTGGAGCTGTCCTCGCCCAGCGCGATGAGAAAGATATTCGACACATCGTTGCATACGCCAGCCGCGCACTCACAGAGGTAGAGTCCAGGTACGCTCAAACGGAGCGAGAAGCCCTAGCTGTGGTGTGGGCGTGTGAACATTTCCACCTCTACCTGTACGGAAGTCAATTCACTGTCATCTCCGACCACAAGCCACTGGAGGTCATCTACAACTCGCCAACATCAAGAACGTCAGCCCGTATTGAGCGTTGGAACCTACGCCTCCAGAGTTACAACTTTACGCTGCAGCATCAGCCTGGCAACAAGAATCCTGCAGACTTCCTCAGCCGACACCCTGTCCAAGCATCAGATGCACAGTCGACACATGCGTCAAAGGTGGCTGAAGAATACATCAGATTCCTGATCGATCACACAATCCCCAAGGCGATGACGCTCGCTGAAGTTGCCGCTGCGACGAGCAACGACAAGACTCTACTTGCAGTGATCAACGCCATTCAGTACGACCAATGGCACCCCCCTACAGATACCACCGTCAACAGCTCTGCGTTCCAGATTTTCAAACGAGTCAGAGACGAACTATCTGTCAGCGAAGAACACAGTATTCTCCTACGCAACCAACGCATCGTGATTCCTCAAGCTCTCCAGCAGCGAACAGTAGACATCGCTCACGAAGGTCACCAAGGAATCATCAAAACCAAGGGCCTCCTGCGTGAGAAGGTGTGGTTCCCGCAGATGGATCAACTGGTGGAAAATAAAGTCAAGTCCTGCCTGGCATGCTTGTCCACAACCCCAAGTCACCCATCTGAGCCCCTGAAAATGACCACACTGCCCCGGCATCCCTGGTCTGAAGTCAGCATCGACTTCGCCGGACCATTCCCTTCCGGAATATCTGCTTGTCGTCACTGACGACTACTCACGATTTCCAGAAGTTGAGATATTAACATCAACATCAGCAAAGGCCGTCATTCCCAAGCTTGACGCCATTTTCTCCCGGTTTGGCATTCCTGACGTTGTCAAATCAGACAATGGGCCCCCATTCAACGGCAGTGATTTTAAACACTTTGCAGGCTACCTTGGCTTCAAGCACAGGACCATAACCCCCCTGTGGCCTCAAGCTAATGGTGGTGCCGAACGTTGCATGCCTATGTTGAAGAAAACAATCCAGGCCGCACAAGTGGAAGGAAATGTGTGGCACCAAGAACTGTATAAGTTTCTCCGCAGTTACCGAGCTACCCCTCACTGCAGCACTGGTACCAGCCCCGCAGAAGCTCTACTTGGACGAAAGTTTAAAACACAACTTCCCCAACTGCAAGACAATGCAACCTCACCATTGGATGACACCATCCGTCAACACGATGGCATCATGAAGGCAAAGATGAAAGTCTACGCTGACGCCCGCCGCCATGCAGTTGACTCGCCCATCCAAGTGGGAGACACTGTTCTCGTGCGACAGAAGCGAGACTCCAAGCTGACACCCTACTACAACCCAGCACCCCTGGAAGTGACAGCGAAGAAGGGCTCCATGCTGACTGCTGCTTCTGATGATCGGCAAGTCACCAGAAATTCATCCTTTTTTCAAAATAGTCCCGCCTGCACCTCAGAAGACAATAGACCCACCACAGCGTCTTGATGAAGAAGGGAGAGAAGAAGAAGACCCCAACAACTCCAGTGATGACACTACCAGCAACCCCCCACAGAGAATCAGCAACAAAAACGCAGTACCTCAAAGACTATGTTCCCTGAAGAACCAAAACTTATATAATGTAAAGTCTCAGTTAGAAGGAAAATCCAGACAGAAAGACAGTAATCATTTCTCATTTTCCTCTAGCAACTTTCGTTTTTTTTTTTAATGACTTGATTGCAACTAAGCTGAACCTTTCAGTACTACTCCGACGTCTAGTCACCCTGTGTTTGTAATCTTATATTCTAGTCAGTTTAATCATTGTATAAATAACCTGTGTTGAGGAAACGCTGAGTGACATTCCGGACGATAAACAATACATGAAGTTGATACCAAGTGAATCACCATCAAGTGTTTTTATTGACAGTACAAAACATGACATTCTGTTTGATATCTGACAGTGTATGATTCAAGTCATAATCATGTTTGATATCTGACAGTGTATGATTCAAGTCATAATCATGTTTGATATCTGACAGTGTATCATTCAAGTCATAATCATGTTTGATATCTGACAGTGTATCATTCAAGTCATAATCATGTTTGATATCTGACAGTGTATCATTCAAGTCATAATCATGTTTGATATCTGACAGTGTATCATTCAAGTCATAATCATGTTTGATATCTGACAGTGTATCATTCAAGTCATAATCATGTTTGATATCTGACAGTGTATCATTCAAGTCATAATCATGTTTGATATCTGACAGTGTATCATTCAAGTCATAATCATGTTTGATATCTGACAGTGTATCATTCAAGTCATAATCATGTTTGATATATGACAGTGTGTGATTCAAGTCATCATCATGTTTGATATCTGACAGTGTATGATTCAAGTCATAATCATGTTTGATATCTGACAGTGTATCATTCAAGTCATAATCATGTTTGATATCTGACAGTGTATGATTCAAGTCATAATCATGTTTGATATCTGACAGTGTGTGATTCAAGTCATAATCAGGTTGGTCAATTATTGGAATGAACAGCTATGAAGCATTGTTTAGTACAGAAAGCCAATGATGAATTATTTCAGAATTATACAGCAGCTCGATAAAGTTATGTTGTGTATAATTACTGAATAAGTACGAAGTTTAGTTCTAAGGTAAGGAGGGATGTAGTGTCCTCAATCTGAAACTGGTTTCTGCACCTAATAGTTGTAAGCCAGTGATAATGTAGTTCTACTAGATTCCGGTATTAAGGCAGACCCGGTATTAAGACAGACAAGATGGCTGCACGCTTACTCATGTAAACAATGTACCATACCTCCAAAGAAAAGAACCCTTACAGTATTCTGAAACACACTAGCTGTGTTAGTACGTGTTGTATGTGTGTGTGAGAGTTCCACCTACACACTACACTACACCACTACAACGCATTGAATCTATCTTCTGCGTGCATGCGTGTGTAGGGTATGTGTAAAAGGGCAATTGTATTTTTCAGTCTTGTTTTGTGCCTGTTATTTTGTCCCCCAAAACTCATTTCTGTCTTTCTATGCCTATGCTGTGAGACATAATCGCTATTACGAGTTAGTCGTATGACAGAGAGTTTTCTTGCACACTCGACTGCTGCTGTCTCACTTCGGCTACGCCGTCGTGAGACATCTACAGTCTCGTGTGCAAGAAAACTCTCTGTCACACGACTAACTCGTAATAGCGGGTAATATCAAAAGCTTTCTACGCTAACGGAGTGTACTTCAAAGGTAAGTGTGAGTCAGTTAAGATTTAATCGATACCATGATGTGATACACTGCACAAGTTGGCACAGGTAAAATGCTTCCTTTAACCTTGGGATAGCCTACTAGGAGCAATGAGCACACGAAAACACCTGTATGTTAATTTATGTGTATTACGTCATGCGGCAGCCATATTTGCAAGCATAGGAATACGGCCTCTTGCTCGGTGAGTTACTGTTTGACACTGTTAATTGCCTTGTTCGTATATGGTAAACTTTCATTGAACACATTTACGCTTGCTTTATTGCTTGTGCATGTAAATGTGCAAAATCGCTAGTTTTGATTCGAATAGGCCGGTAGGAGAATCGTCATGTATAATAAATGATGCTGACTTATAGCAACTGCACTCTATCGCTTTCCTGTTGTTGTAGTTGTTCTTTGCCTCCGCTGGTTTTGTAATGTATTCTGGATTTTGCTGGTGGTGGTGATGGTTGTCTTTTTAATTTGACTATTTGTGTGTGAGTGTGTGTGTGTGTGTGTGTGTGTGTGTGTGCAAGTGTGTGTATGTGTGTGTTTATGTGTGTGTGTGTGAGGGGGTTTGTGTGTGTGTGTGTGTGTGCGAGTGTGTGTATATGTGTGTGTGTGTGTGTGTGTGTGTGTGTGTGTGTGTGTGTGTGCTTAACAGTTAGTATGTGCATGCTTCCCATTGTACACAAACAAGCACCTTTACATACACAAATGTGATGAACAGATAGTCAGCTTAACTGAACAAAAACAATGTTTGGACTGGCGTTCATGTTTGTTAAGATAAGCAATAGAGACCCACCTACACGCACTGCTTCTAGATTAAACAATAAAGTAAGATAATTCTTAATGCGTGATTATGTCTCAGAAAGGTGAAAGCGGTTTTGGATCGTACAGACTTAAGAGCGCGTTTGGTAAAGCTTTGACCTTAATGTTTTCAAACAATGCTATCATATTATGTTTTGGATTTCCTCGGAAACTCTTGCGAAAGGTGATCAGCGTATTGGTCACACACACACACACACACACACACACACACACACACGCACACACACACACACACAAACTCACACACACGCACACACACACACATACGCACACACACACACACACACACATACACACTCGCGCACATACGCACACATACACACACACACACACACCCACACAAAACACACGTATGCACATTTACACACACACACACACACACGCACACACACATACACACACGCACGCACACACATACACAAAGACGCACGCAGACACGCGCGCACACACATACACACACACACACACACTACCACTTACACACACTCACACAAAACACACGTCTGCATATGTACGCACACACACACACCCACACACGCACGCACACACATACACAAAGACGCACGCACACACCGCGCACGCATGCACACACATACACACACACACACACACACACACACACACACACACACACACACACAGATAGAGAGAGAGAGGTTATTTTAAGGAAATATATACGGTATATGACTGCGTGTCTTGTATACCATATATTCAAAGTGTTAGATTGTATATTTCAGACATACACACACCGTTTACAAGAAGAAGGTAAGGCTGACAAGCTTTGCGATGTATTTCCAGAAAAAACAAAATCTTCATCGTTTATCTGTTATTTCAAGTGTAGACTTAGACAATTGAGTATGTATTAAAAACAGCAACAAATTAAGTTACCCTGAAAACAAAATCGAGCAGGAGGCTGAGTTACCAATACGGGGTATCTTAGCAGATGTATACGAGAGATCTGACGCGAGACGATATGAGAGTATGACAACTAAATTTAACACCGGCACACACAAGCACTGAAACGAGCAGACGTTAATGCCCAGGTACACACATATCAGTCCATACTTTGGAATGCATGCATAAGTCAAGTCAAGTCAAGTCAAGTCAAGTCAAGTACTTTATTGTTTTGGGCCCAGAGGGCTTTGAAACAAAGATATAACTTTAACGTATACAAATTGAGCGGACAAATACAACAATACTATACAACCAAAATAAATTGGCAATATACACTTCCATACATACAAGCACAAATAAAAGAAAAATAGGTTTAACAAAATCAGGTAAGAGATCAGACAGATAATATGTATACATTAAGCGGACAACGATAATATACAGCCGAAATAAATTGGCAATACCATCATGCCATGCATCTTTAGTAAAAACACAAAACAAAACAAAAGCATGTATTACATACATATATATATATATATACATACTAATAAAGAAACTAGATGTAATGCTAACATACTAAAATCATAACGTGGGCTACAAATCTTGCTAGCTTCATTAGTTTTATCTTAGATTTACAATTCATTAACATAAGGAGACAGCAAAGCAAAACCGACACCCCAACCCCCCTCCCGCCACCTACACTCTCCGCACACGCACAACGACAGACACGTGCACACAAACACGAATGCACGCATTGGTAAAACAAGTACTTTGGAACAATATTTCGTGCCAGCAAAGCACCCACTCCCACCCCCCCCCCCCCCAGACACACCCCGGTTAACATGAAAGTCCTCGGCATTGGTTTCCTCTTTCTTTGCTGGTTGACTTTCATTAGCATCGATAATTTCTTACTTTCTTGTAAAAGAAAACGAATTGCGCTTAGCGCGTTCCGCCATGGCGACCGCGGCTGAGAATGCTAAAATGAACAGGCACTTGAAGCGAATACTTGCTCAAAGTAAAAGTGTTGCAATTATTCTGCACAGTTACTTAACAGCCTGCAAAGGAAAAATGTGAACACACCAAATGTCTATTCAGGTGCCTGTCTAGCCCTTCCAGTAAGTCTGGATCACATCCGTTGCGAGCATTGCAAACAACATGCAAATACACATTGAGTTGTTATGTGTGTGTGTGTGTGTGAGGGGGGTTTGTGTGTGTGTGTGAGTGTGTGTGTGTGTGCGAGTGTGTGTATGTGTGTGTGTGTGTGTGTGTGTGTGTGTGTGTGTGGTGTGTGTGTGCTTAACAGTTAGTATGTGCATGCTTCCCATTGTACACAATGGAAGTTGTGTCAAAGGGAGATAAACAAAAAAATCATGTCTGATAACCAGTGCCTTCTTATAAAGGAGTGTATGTCATCTGGAGAATTTTAAGTTGAAGAACGAAGGCATTTGGCAGGGAAATAAAAAATTCCTTTCTTGTAAGTGATGTTTCTTATCAGCAATTTTCGTATGATTGCGTTCGACTGTAGTAGTTTAAAAATGTATGGTACTCTATTATTTTAAACAGGCACAGATCTCCAATCTTCAATTCAAGTAATTTGTTGTAGTGAATAATAATTGTTAGGAGTACAAAGAGGTGCATAAGGTTAGCTGTTTTGGACAGGTAAGTCATCAATCACATGTCGAAACGGAGTTAAATTTGGTATGCTGATTGGTAGATGCAATCATGCTTTTTATACAGAAATGGTTGTGGCAAACACGAGTGTGTCTACTCTTGACGGCAAGATCTTTCGATACTCTAAGAAACAATAGGCAGCACCCTTAAAGCGCTGAAACGCTATCTGAAATTGTCAGTGGGCATTGCATAAGGTCGCTTCTTATTGTACCCACAAGTTAATTTACTTCCGTTGAAATATGCAACAGTTTCCTTACTTCATCTTGTAACATAATTCCCATGCACTATTACAAATACAGAGAAAGCTCACTTGTGCACTTCAGTGTTTAAATTGCAACACACCATAAAAGCGGAGTCACAACACACATTCTTACGTGTTTTTGATCAAATTCGTTGTCTAGTTAATATTTGGGTTGTTGTTGTTGATTACATGGAGGTTTTGTTTCTCTCTCAGTTTTTGTAGTATGTATTCTCAATTGAGAAGAGGGAGCGTTGTGCATGCATGACCATTACCGGACCTGTGATTCTAAACTCTTCCTTGGTCTAACGTCTTCCAGAGCAACACACAGTGATTAATCATGTTGAAACATACACACTTTGAAAGCAAAAATGAAACAGATTTAAGGTGATCAGCTTTGTTAATGATTACTTCATTAATATGAATTTGGCGGCAACAAAACCACGATGTTTTTGCTGGAGGACATACACAATCAGAATTATATCAAGACAAAGTTACATGCAGCTAATGAGGTAAATACATTCTGAAATATAATAAGCAAACAACAAGACCAAAATTGAGCATCGATTTAAAACGATCACATGCGACGTTATATTCATAATAATAATATACATAATTTGAAGACAACAAAGATAAGACAAAATTTGAGTTGTAGAACTGGAACTTTCAATGCAAAATTAAGTTAAAATATGTGTCTTTAAAACGTTGAACACTGGTCCAACGTGAATATTCACATGTCCAAAGTGAATATTACAATTTGAACACCAATATATACAGGCACACAGTACTTAAACGCTCAAGTTACTTCATACAAGAGGGGAGGTACTGCGTACACGCATAAACTGACTGTTCCAGACAGTGCTAACATATATACTCATTCATAGGTAAAACCCCGAACTGACAAAATGTATAATATTATGTTGTGCCGAATTCACGGAATTGCAGAATTCAAGGAATGGGCATAATTTCTCGTAATTGGCAAAACACAATGGGGAGCGTTTTGCCGAAAATGCGTAAAGGCTTCTAAGTCTTGTCTTTTCGCGAAATTGGTTGCAAAAATGGGCTTTTAAAGTTTAACTTGCCTTGGGTAACACCACACGTAGCCAGCTAAATGCAAAACATGGAATACCTATTGCAATTAAACACTGACAGGCTTCCATTTGAAACTTCGAGGTTTTTATCGTGGATCCTGTTCACAACCCCATGCTAAAGCCACGTCGCTGAAGAAATGAAGTGCATCCGTAAATTTGTGTTAAATCTACATTCAAACCACTGTTCGATTTGCTTTCGAATGCATTTCAGTTTCAATATAGTAAAGAAAGCACACACAATGAAAGTTTTCATTGAATCAAAGACAGTTTCGATTTAGGTTCGGAGTCGGTCCAAGGTCACAGTTCCAGGCTGCGGTCAGCAAAACCGGTTTGGCTGACTCGGATGGAATAAATATTGCAATTAAACACTGACATGCTTCCATTTGAAACTTCGAGGTTTTTATCGTGGATTGAAGCCTTCCCAAAGCCTAAGTGAATCCCTCGGTCGCTCAAAACTATTTGCTGTTATCTACCCTCCAAAACTAATGTGCAAGACGGCGTTGATTGTACTTACTATAATTGACCACAACTTAATCCTCATGCGACCTGACAAATCAATTCGTAGAGGTTACATGCCGAGTCTCAGTGATTATCAAAAATAATGGTCGAAGTTAGCGGATCATGAAAAATGCGAGCTTTAGCGAGCTTTTTCATGACCGCGAACTGAGGGGGAATAAATTTAGTTATTCAATCTTAAAAAAATAGTGGGTGAACTGTGGAGGCTTTAGCTTTGAAAACATCAAATAAATCCTCAATGTTAAGTGTTTAGGAAGCGTTGTGACCCCAAACTGGGGTTGTGTCGAGAGATCATCAAACCCTAGAAGTGTGCACATTTCAAAGCTTTATAGCTTCGAAAAACGCAACATTAGGTTTATTTGTCTACGGCCGGCCGGCCGGACAGCTTAACATGCTTATTCATAAGACTCTCTTGGTTATTCAGGGGAGTCAAAAACGGTGGCACCACTACTGCAGTAGACGTATCTGATAAAGCTACGGCTTTCCGCCAAGACGACTATAAATATATAGAGAGAGAATACTACATGGCTTACTGTGTCGTACCATATTTACACGAGTTGTTGTTTTAAATATTGAACTGCGAGCAAAAGCGAGCTGTTCACTATTTGAAAAAGCAACGAGTGTAAATCTGGTACGACACAGCAAGCCATGTAGTATTCTGTTTATCCTACATACTGTACTTACGTGTATTTTACTGAAAATGTCTTGCAGTCGAGGCAGCTAAATTGAGGACGCTTGTTTTGGAACCTCGATCTCTTCTCAAGCCTCGTGCAATCTATTACGTCAAAGCAAAGAAACGTCACTCTGAAAGTGTGGCGTGACGTGTTAGTTCTAAAGATTCATCGAGGGTAATTAGTGAGCGCAATTTTTGTTTCTATAATGACGTTTGTCTCGGTGACTTTGGCATCATAAGCAGTGGAAAAACAGGTCCCTGCCAGACTTGCTTGACATGGCCTCATTTACATGATATACACACGTGTGATTTGAACGATTATTATCTCACGGGTGTCTCTCTCACCAAAATAATGTATGTTGTCAAACATTCTTGGAATGTTATGACGTCTTCTTCTTTTGAAACATGCTGACATTGTATTACGTCCCACCATTCTCTTGGTGGCACAATCTGAATCATCCTTCATCATTCTACGAACATTTGGATCATCATTTATAAACATATTCCATATTCATCACAACAACTTTTGAGAAGATTGTTTTTAAATATTTGCCTATATTTGCCTATTATGTATCTGCTAAAGATGAGGATCGTTTTATTACATTTAGTCAAGTTTTGACTAAATGTTTTAACATAGAGGGGGAATCGAAACGAGGGTCGTGGTGTTGGTGTGTGTGTGTGTGTGTGTGCGTGTGTGTGTGTAGAGCGATTCAGACCAAACTACTGGACCGATCTTTATGACATTTTCCATGAAAGTTCCTGAGATTGATATCCCCGAACGTTTTTTTTTTTTCTTGTTTTTGATAAATGTCTTTGATGACATCATATCCGGCTTTTCGTGAAAGTTGATGCGGCACTGTCACGCTCTCATTTTTCAACCAAATTGGTTGAAAGTTTGGTCAAGTAATCTTCGACAAAGCCCGGACTTCGGTATTGCATTTCAGCTTGGTGGCTTAAAAATTAATTAATGACTTTGGTCATTAAACATCTGAAAATTGTAACAAAAATATTTTTTTATAAAACGCTTCAAATTTACGTTCATCTTATTCTCCATCATTTTCTGATTCCAAAAACATATAAATATGTTATATTTGGATTAAAAACAAGCTCTGAAAGTTATAAATATAAAAATTATTATTGAAATTAAATTTTCGAAATCAATTTAAAAACTTTCATCTTATTCCTTGTCGGTTCCTGATTCCAAAAACATATATATATGATTTGTTTGGATTAAAAACACGCTCAGAAAGTTAAAACGAAGAGAGGTACAGAAAAGCGTGCTATCCTTCTCAGCGCAAGTACTACCCTGCTCTTCTTGTCAATTTCACTGCCTTTGCCATGAGCGGTGGACTGACGATGCTACGAGTATACGGTCTTGCTGAAAAATTGCATTGCGTTCCGTTTCATTCTGTGAGTTCGACAGCTACTTGACTAAATGTTGTATTTTCGCCTTACGCGACTTGTTTCTTTTCTCTTTGATATTTCAGATGTATAAATTAACCCATATTTTCATGGTTCCGGGAGACCGTTGACTTGTATCATAGGAAGCAATGTTTCTCAGGTACGCTGTTCACAGTTTGTTTGTTTATGTATTTGTGTTTCTTGTCTCTTGAACAAGGGGGTCGCGGAACACGAATGTTATGTAACATGACTTTTCTTCTTATACTGATTAACTTGTGTGGAGTAACAAAGGATCTGGAATGTGTACTGTTACAGCAGCCCCCATCGTTGCTCATTGCATGTTGAAGCGCTGTTCGTTCAAAGTTAGAGAGGATTTAGCATGCTCTATTCTGAGACATTTTTTTGTCTCTCCAAAACTCAACCTTGACCAATATTATGTCCCTGGGGTAGTTCGCGCAGCCAATGAAGGCTTTGTCGACGAAGAAGTCGCTGCATCAATTGGAGAGGCAACGGGAGTAAGGTAATCATTATTTTTGAGGGATGATCCAGGGGTTTTGGTTCTGGTACATTTGGGGTTAACTGTAATCGAGGCAGCTGGTAAACTTTGCTCAGTTGCTGCCGCAGGGGTAGTGATTGTCTTCACGATAGTTGTTGTCTTTGAATAAGTTGGTGACCTTTTGGACTCTGGTTTCCTGGGAACAACTGGTTTTACAACGCTCTCGATTTGTACGAAATTTGGTTCACAAGAAACCGTTTTGGCCGTCGATTCAGGTGCCAAGTTTGCTATAGGCGTATTCGACATGAGACTGACATCAAGACCACTACAGTCAGGAACGGAATCAACAGAAACGTGGGTAACATTAGTCGTTGTTATTCTGTCCACCACTTTACAGCCATAGGCAATGGCGTAACTCTCAGACTCGCTGCTATCTGACGATGGGCACGCAATGTTGTGTAGACATAGCCAGTCTGACATTGTGCTGCTGTCAGAGTTGTACGATGTCTTCTTGATGTGTGTACACTCTGAAAATAAATAAAATACTTCATGTACACAGCAACATTAAGTTGTGTGGACAAACACATGCACAGTAGTAGGTATGGAATGTGTGCAACGGAAGTGTATTTCGTTTTATCCAAGGACGTACTTCTTTGTCTCTGTTATCCGCAGTCGGTGAATACGCTGCGTATTCAATGGTTACCGGAGCGTATTCCATGGTTACCGAGCCTCGTTTACGTAGTTTCTGAATAATGGTTGCAAAAATAACATGATTTCATTTGCAAACACGATTTGTCGCCTTTCTAAAACTTATTGATTAGAAACACCTTTGCTATCAAATTGTCTTTTACAAAAACATAGAATACAAACCCCTCAAAAACAGAATATTTTTAAGAAAAATGGAGAGAAACTAATCAAGGGGGACAACTCTGGTCGTCAGAGCATCTGTTGTACGTTTACAGTCACGCGTTCAGCTCATTTCATGTTGATTGAGAGACAATTTCGTTAGTTAAAGTACTGCTGACAAGTTTCGTCATTTGTTTACTATTCACAATGTGCCAATAAAGTTCTACAATTACACGTAGCGGTGAACAATCGATCTGATCTGGATCAATTTTAGCAGCAAGATCAGTATCACACTTAGCTTATTCAGGTTCGACGAGAGAAAATAACAAATACAAATGTAGGCTTTCTGTTTTGTTCATTCGTTTTTGCTTTATCCCAGTATGTAATACTGGGATCAGAACTAACATCACGCATGAATATTGCTAAGCAGAAGGTCTCGAGGCGAGGGAAAAACAGGCACCAGCAGTTTTGTGTTGAAAAAAATAGTGTTTTCAATGAAAACGTCTTGGTCAAGGGATAAAATGGCTAGACACCTCGTCCAGGATAGCTTGCATTGTTTCCCTTCGGTAGATTTGCAGGTTTTACTTTGTTATAGGCTCGGGAATACTGGACAATCAGCCCTCTCAAAAATATGCAAGCTATATATCCAGGATTCGGAGGCTTGTAACCCATATTTTTCTTGTTTGCGGACAGTTGGGAAGTATGTGAAGAGTGTTTACACATTCAGTTAAACTGTCCACTTAAAACATTGTAACTGAAAGGTTTGTAAGCCGTTACATGAGTGAACAAGAAAAGGAAATCATGTGGACATGCACAGAAAATAGGAGAAAGGGAGAGAGTATACGTACAGACAGAGAGAGACAGAAAGACACATATATAGACAGAGAGTTATATACAAGTTAGAAGTCTATAATTGGAAAAGCCAAAGGCCAAAGTTGTAGCAGGCTTGAACAATACACCACATTCTGTGACGTCGCATACTTTTCGTTTGTAAAGCGGACGTTATTGGCGTGTTTCAAACATTTAGATTTGTTCGTTGTCTGTCAATGTTTAGAAGGGGTGCCCAGCTTCAACCATGTTCTCATGGAAAAATACAACAGGCGGAGGGAAGTGAGAACAGATGGTTAACAATAATTCAGTGATACGGTTTGTGCTGCGCGTGGTAAATATAATATTTCCGGAGAGCACTGCCATAAGGGCCCGTTCACACAGCGCTACGTCCCTACCACGACCATGCCGATCACGCCGATCTGAAAAAGTGATAAAATCGGGGCATATCGCCGTCAAAATCCAGCACATGGCACTAATACACCAGTCACATAATATTGACGCTGCTTCTGCTACGACGGAAAAGTGTCCGAGAGCGTGGCCAATCGTGGGCCAAACGTGGCAGGATCTCCATGCGCGTGGTTTGGTTGGGGTGGGATCTGCTAGGTCGCGAAGCTGCGTACAGTCGTGATGTAGTTTTTATATTTAGTCAAGTTTTGACTAAATATTTTAACGTAGAGGGGGGAATCGAGACGAGGGTCGTGGTGTATGTGTGTGTGTGTGTGTGTGTGTGTGTGTGTGTGTGTGTCTGTGTGTGTGTGTAGAGCGATTCAGACTAAACTACTGGACCGATCTTTATGAAATTTGACATGAGAGTTCCTGGGTATGAAATCCCCATACGTTTTTTTCATTTTTTTGATAAATGTCTTTGATGACGTCATATCCGGCTTTTCGTGAAAGTTGAGGCGGCACTGTCACGCCCTCATTTTTCAACCAAATTGGTTGAAATTTTGGTCAAGTAATCTTCGACGAAGCCCGGGGTTCGGTATTGCATTTCAGCTTGGTGGCTTAAAAATTAATTAATGACTTTGGTCATTAAAAATCTGAAAATTGTAAAAAAAAAAAAAATTTATAAAACGATCCAAATTTACGTTTATCTTATTCTCCATCATTTGCTGATTCCAAAAACATATAAATATGTTATATTCGGATTAAAAACAAGCTCTGAAAATTAAATATATAAAAATTATTATCAAAATTAAATTGTCCAAATCAATTTAAAAACACTTTCATCTTATTCCTTGTCGGTTCCTGATTCCAAAAACATATAGATATGATATGTTTGGATTAAAAACACGCTCAGAAAGTTAAAACAAAGAGAGGTACAGAAAAGCGTGCTATCCTTCTTAGCGCAACTACTACCCCGCTCTTCTTGTCAATTTCACTGCCTTTGCCATGAGCGGTGGACTGACGATGCTACGAGTATACGGTCTTGCTGAAAAATGGCAGCTACTTGACTAAATATTGTATTTTCGCCTTACGCGACTTGTTGTTATTTGCCATGTGCTGGATTTTGACGGCGAGCCCCGACTTGATAACTTTTTCAGATTGGAGTGATCGGCATGGTCGTCGTAAAAACGTAGAGCTGTGTAACGGGGGCCACACAAAAATACGACATCACGACTGTACTGCGCCACGACCCGGCTACGCTTCACGCTTGTTTTGTGCAGTTCAAATTAAGCGTAGGGTGAGCGCGCAGCTTCGCGACCTAGCAGATCCCACCCCGACCAAACCACGCTCATGAAGATCCTCCCACGTTTGTCCCACGAGTGGCCACGCTCTCCAAAAAATGGTACAACGGAGTAGAAGCGGGGTATCTGTGTGACCGGGGTATAAGGGAGCCCGAGCTAATAGAAGATATTTCCGTTCAACACATGTCTTCCTTTTGATCCCATTTCCAATGTCAGTCACAACAAAACAATACACATTTGCAATCAGGAATTGATACAGACAAATGTTATATCACTTTTGAATATCATCTTTACAAATTGAATACAGTACACTATCGAGCATTACATTGAATGACGGTTTTACTAGAACATGTTTCTCATAAATGAGCGTGTCACGCAATTCGCAGAAAAACAAACAAGGAAATGCCGCAAGAGTGTATATGTTGATTTTCAATAAATCAGTCAATTAGTTTTGAGATAATTTATGACTTCCACACACACATGCACGCATGCACAAACGGACACACACAGTCAAACACACACGTACACAGTCACACACAGTCACACACACACACACACACACACACACACACACACACATATACACACACACACACACACACACACACACAGTCCACGTATACAAGGTAATTGCATACATGTATATAAGTAGGAAGTGTTCACGTTGAATCAGTTCAATACGTCAAGATGTATCAAATTTCATGAAGTTCAACCACCCAAAGAGGTTATGAGTATGCTAAATGTTTGCTTGAATGTTTCATATTTTAAAACTGTTCCTTGTGTATATTATGACTATTTACCGAGAAGATAACAACTCCAGCTTTCAAGTGTAATCGCCTCAACGTACTATCCTGATTGGTCACGAGTATACTGATTAGGTCAGTGAATTCCCACCCGACATGGTTTTAAAGCAGAAATGTATCTCGTTTTGATGACACGTAAACACTGTTTAAAACGTATGTCAACTACAGACGGGAAGATTACACGTATGTTCTGCCACAAGAGGTTTCCGTTCGATTAAGGGTTAGTATCACATTTAGTACCACGGTTACAACATTCAGCTCGGTACATTTCATAATACCTGGAAGAATGCCTTTCAACTCTGCAAGTATGGTATATTTGGTGCGTGTTACAATTACGAGGGATGAACTGATTTTGACTGATTTGACCAACAGGTAGTCAATCGTTAACATTAGATGGCATATCTTTGCGTTTGGATTCCCACGGTGCGTTCCCTTACTTTTGCTTTCGGACACATTAAAAGTATTTTTGTTTTCTGCTGTTCGATGGTTTTGATGCGCATCTTTAAGCTTGTACGTTGCATTCTTCTTCAATTTCAGGTGATAAATTGTTACCAGTGTTTTAATTGTAAAGTGCCTTGCCCGTTCCGGATATTTGTCAGAAAATGCATGTAGAAGATTGTGAATGATTGGACGAGTTCACATTTCTTCTTCTTCTTCTCTTATTAAAAGAAGTTGGCATACTAATGTTCGTCGTTTGACGGGTTCACACCGGGCACTTTGATGCACACTTGTGTGGGTTTGAACACACTCATGTTGATACATGTCGCGGTATCTTACACACATTTTGCAAAACACACCATTGGCAGACGTATCTTGATATGCGACCTGAATCTTAAAAGTTCCAATCAACCACGTATAGCTTGTTATCATAATATAATATGTATCGTCTATCTATTGTGTGTGCATAATTAGTGAAGAAGGCATACCAGCACATAAAACCAAATGCAAATACCTTGGGAATAGTCATCTGGTATTTCAAAGTAGAGGTGGCTGTTCATGCTGCAAAATGAGGCACGTTCTTCAGACAAGGCAGGCTGGGTTTGTCTAAACATCACAGCTTCAGGTGCTCGAAGCCTCACTCTGTGGGGTGCAGGAGGAGGAGGAAGGCTTGTAGTCTCTCCTTTATTTTTAAAATTGAAAACAAATGCAATCAATATCAGGGCTTACAACGCTCGTTCCCACATTGCTGCTGACTGCCTTGCACATCCATAACTATAGTACATGTACCAGTATGTATGCATGTTTGGGTTAGGTGTGAATAACAACTGTTCATTTGGATAAAAAGTAGAGGAAACATCACTGTTAAAACATTGCAGAGTTGTGGGATTGGAGGCTACTGTAAAAAAAAAAAAAAAAAAAAAAAGTGTCCAACTTCAAAGGTGTAATCATGGGTTCCTTCTCCAGCCAATGACTAGTTTACATGAGCACTAAATTTAAAAGAAAGAGTTTGTTGATTGATAATCCACTCAACACCATTCAGGCTAAGGCGATGAAGCAAATAACAAGGGTGCATGAATCATGTGCGCAGTAATTTGTAATGTACTTCTTGTCTATCTCAAGTTTGTACAAGACTGAATACAGGATATATAATACATAATACCTTATTACCAAGGTTGGAAAATCAGCCTGATGTTGCTGTTAAAAGGATCTACAGCCACTCACATCATGCATATCAAAATATGCACATGTATACAAACAGTGAACACAATAAATCAAATGTGTACTCAAAATCAGCATAACCACTCTCTCCAACCACTGGTCATAGTGGGAACGTTTTGTATGTCCCTTTGTAACTGTGGAAAGGACATTGCTAATTAGGACAACACTACTTAAAAACCCAACCATAACAATTAAATACTAATATTTAATCTGCACAAGTGCCACACAGACAAAGTCAGATACCATCAATGCAATAGAGATTACACAATGTTCTATGTATAACTCACGTTGGGAATATCCCGAGAGACGTTCTTTGTTTTTGTTTTTGTAACTAATTAATTAGATTACTCTGAGAAGTGAAATAGTTTTTCACCACAAAGACAATTGTCAGGCATTGTGCCATTTAGTGAAAATTAAGGTCAGGTGCCCAGAAATATGCAAACTGAAACAATTTTGTTAGCCACTCCCCACCCATTCGATACCTCGCTTTAAGGCAACAGAGCCTGATTTGCCTTTGCAATGCAAGCAATGGACGCTTGGCTGCAGGCACACGATGTTACAGAAATATGTGACCATAGAAACAGTGTGATAATTAATCAGGCGGACCTTCAAAAATCTACCCACATATGTTAAAAAAATGCAACATGCAAGCTTTTTTTGAATTACTTTAAAACAATTTTTTGTCTGATATTATTTATTGTAACACCTTTATAGTGCATAACAAGTTGTAGGCGCATATCTAGATCATCTAGCCCTATTGTGTCTTCATCAACCCCATGCAGGATGATATTCTTAAACAACAACTTAAAAACAGTGGATCGCAATAGAGTGAGAGAGACATCTAGTCAAGTGAAATTTCTGGATAATATTACAAGCCAGTATCATTATGCTTTTTCGAATATTTTGCTTGCCTTATTTGTAACTGTATTACTTGTAATGAAACATTCAGTTCCTTTTTCACTTCATGCGATATGGCTGTTCCATAACTATTTAGAATCTCAGAAACGGAAACACATACCAGCACTCCAATTGGGGTGTTTTCTAGACTTACACTCTCCCAGCCGACACCCAACTGGCAATCCTCCCAAATGAGCTCATTCAGGCCTGAGGACCACGTGACATCGACATCGGCATCGCAACTGCTCGGACAGTCTTCAGGGATCTCAAACCATGTTTCCGCGGTTGTTGTTTGAATTAAGATAACAGACTGAACTAGCATGTGGACAGGAAGAGATAATAGGGTGGATGCTACAACAGCGGTACTCCCTTTGAAGCCAAGAACTCTATTGTTGCAAAGGTAGTATGCACAGGTGCGTTGTCGCGTTGCAACATAAGCCGTCGAATATCCGTGTTTGAACAGTTTTTGTGCCAAGCCTCGAAAACTTAAGGCAATTAGTGGTAGACACACCGGTCAGCCGTGACTGTAGGACTAGGACTGTCCTCAAGAAGCACAGTGTGTGAATGCCATGATCTGGACGAACTATACCATCATTTGTTTTTCAGTGCTTCTTTTTATTTGAACTTGGCATGAGGTGGGGGTCACCTGGAAACACCCACACAGACGACAGTTGTTTGGTTTCAGGATGGAACTGATAAAGCCAGGTTTCGTCACCACTGAAAATATTCTGTATTGAGTTGGACTAGTCGTTGATTTTTGTCAAGTATTGTCTGCCCTACCCCTCTTTTCCCCGTCACTGAGTTTATGTGGTACCCAACGGGAACATCGCTTTGTGGCCATTAAGTATTTATGTAAGCTATTTTTCACTGCAGAGCTTTCAATGCCAAGGGCATGTTGTATCTCCCTGTTTGTGATTCGGGGATCTTCTCTAATGATCTGCTCAACAGTGCTTATGTTTTCGAGGGTAACGGATGAAATAAGTAGACCAGGGTGGGTATCATTTTCTAGGCTCCATCTACCCCACTTGAAGTCGCTATATCAATTTTTACGCCATGGCCCGACAAAGAGCGATCATCACAAAATATTTCATCAAACTCTTATGCGAATCGGCCACTTTTAACCCTTTTTTGTAGTTATTGTAAGTCGTGGCACGAAAATCGTGATTTTTTAGCTCCATGACACAGTCTCATGCAGTGCGGGGTCAATATCTTCCCGAGTCCATTCTATGAAAACGACATCACTCTGGAACTTCATTGTTTTTGTCAAGCCTTACGACAGTCAATTTTTGGATGGCATAATTTTGTATTTATCGCCATATCGCCAGGAGCCTGGATTCTAAATAATAATGGAACAGCCCTCGATCTATCGTATTGGAAACGATTTAAGAGAAGTACATGCAGAGACAGAACACAATAGACCCGGCTAACCTTGCAATCTCCTGTATCTGTTGTGAAGGATGACCAGGAATGTAGCTACGAAAAGGACGGTTGCAACGGGCACGGTCACAGCAACTGTAAGGGTGGTTTCGGACATCCCTTCCTTCTCTCGAGGATGGTGTATGTTATGTTCCTTTTGGCCTGGAAACAGCCAATATTTACTTATAAATTCATTATACTGCCTGATTCCTTTCGAAATAAAATGACTGAGCTGATTTTCTCCTTGCATCAGAAATGTTAGGTGGTATGGCGCGTCTGCGTAAGGGAAATACAATTAATACAATGACATGATACACAAACATGTATTGCACCCATACTGATATAGGTTTAGAACGTTTAGAACATGTTGTAATTTGTAATACTGCAAATCAACAAACTGACGTTAAAGAACCCCGATGACACACACATAACAGTAGGACAGAAAAGGTTGAGTTTGAATTTGGGATAATATTTGTGTAGTTCAGTAACACACGAGAAGCATGTGTTTTTTGTGTGGGTTTGACTTTCAAATTAGGTACATCTATATTTAGCTTTAAACTGTCTCTAAGATAGACAAGATATAATTGTCCTTGTTCATGATTGAACACAAAATATTAGTCAGATTCAAAACATACGTGTGTGTGTGTATGTGTGTGTGTGTATGTGTGTGTGTGTGTGTGTGTGTGTGTGTGTGTGTGCGTGTGTGTGTATGTGTGTGTGTGTGTGTGTATGTGTGCGTGTGTGTGTGTGTGTGTGTGTGAGATAATTGAATTGAATTGAACTTTATTTAACAAGGATTAAGATTTAAGGCTATGCCTTTTCTTACAATCTGTCCTTGGGACACATAGACACACTATGATAAAAAAAAGTATAACAAATTAACTACAAAAGGAGGTCGTAAAACCTAAACTCATGATGATAAAGATGACGACGACGATGATGATAATGATGATGATGATGATGATGATGATGATGATGATGATGATGATGATGAAGATAAGACATGAAGAGCATACACTTGTGGTTATTCATAAATCAAAAGCATACTATGAGAGAGAGAGAGAGAGAGAGAGAGAGAGATAGAGAGAGATAGAGACAGACTGACAGACAGAGAGACACAGAGAGAGAGACAGAGAGAGAGAGAGAGAGACAGACAGACAGACAGACAGAGACAGACAGAGACAGACAGATAGAGAGAAAGAGATAGAGAGAGAGAGACAGACAGACAGAGAGAGAGACAGAGAGAGAGACAGAGAGAGAGACAAAGAGAAAGACAGAGAGAGAGACAAAGAGAGAGACAGAGAGAGAGAGACAGAGAGAGAGAGAGACAGAGACAGAGAACCATACTTACTGTGGATGTTGAAATACACTGTAGTTCTTAATGTTTCATCGCCAGTTCGCCAAACCCAGGATCCTCTGTCGTTAATGGAGACAGTCTTGACAAACACGGCACTTACTTCGTCAGACATGTTATAAACACATGGACAGTTCTGTCTGTTGGTAGTAGACATGCATTCTCCATCTTTGACAGTAACACCGCAGTAATCTTCATTGAAATGTTGCCCAGGAGGTTCCACAAACACAGAAGCGCTTTGACTCAAACCATTAGGACAGCCTCGGCGATAGATCCCAAAGGGGAGATTGATGGTTGATTCTTCAGTGACAGTGACTGTCATATTTGGAGATAGCGTTGGGAAATTGAGAAAACAGCCTGCAAAATGTAAAACAAAAAACATGCTAACTTGACACAGACAAGTGAACATATAAAATCGGCAAAGAAAACAGACCTAAACTAAACAAGCACTTTTTAAACATATTCAATGGGATATGTTTAGCATCCACAATTGAAAAGAAGCTTAGAATAAAGATACAACCCGCACTCTTAATTATACTAAAAATCCTCAAATGTTGTTAAACACACACAAAGGACGTACTGAAATGCGAATATCCGAATCAACACAATGCAAAATCTATACGAAGAAAAGATAAGCAGTGTTATAATATCAGCTGAAAGAAGAAACATCATGTCAAATCATCATGGACATTAAACCGAATTGTCTGCATTCAACAATATGCTTGTTGAATAACACCAGTAAACTTTGTCATTCTGTTTAAACTGACTATAGCAGCATGTTGTGTGTTATAACCACCACCAGCGCAGCACAAGGTCTCAACATGTGCTCACTGAAATGCTTTTGAAGTTGCGCTTGGCAACACATTAACAATTGTTATTCTTGTGATGCTCCGCCCAATGCTTGCAATGTTGACAACATGTTATTGCCCATTCATGTTATTTTGTGTACATATTTTAATACTTCGATTATTTCAGTTTAGTTTAATAAAGAGGTGGAGCAAGTTAGCAGAGTAGTTCAGATTAGGCAGGGTATATTTAGGAGTATATTTGTGTATTTATATTTGTTATCAGTAATTTTACTAAAAAAACTTTTCAGAACACAACGGAACAAGTATGTGACGTGTAGATACAAGGAACCTGACGGGTAAACTCAGTAACCAGAATGTACAGACAGACCTACTATAAAGGATAAATAAAGCCGCGGTTCACAAGTGACTTACAGGAAACAATCAGCGCCGAAGTCTTGTTTTCGATTGCACCAGGTAGTAAGCATGTAATGTTTCCTGTGTCGTTACAGTCAGCACGGAAATGAGCTTGTATTTCGTTGTCATAAAGTCGAACGTTGTTAAAAGGAACCCCTCTCACATCGATCAGCTTGGCCTGACTTGGCTCTGGTTTGGTGGTGTATCCTCTTCTCCATTTGCAGGTGACAAGTATATCAGTGTCTTTGTTGACAGTCATGGGATTTTCTGTTACACCATTCCTTTCTCTGGAGTTGACGAAGAGAGTCATGACTTTCGGTCGGCCTGTAGTTACACAAGTTAAGAGAATAACTCATTCATTGCCTTCCGGTCTTTTACTGAGCGTGTCAATAGAACCTAATAGAATAACGTCAAAAGGTAAAGATAGACAGACAGATCAGACAGACAGAGCGAGAGAGGGATATATATCTATATATATATATACGACTTGTGTCTGTGTGTCTGTGTATATGTGTGTTTGTGTATTTGTGTATTCGCCATGCACGGCCAAAGTTCTCGATGGATCTGCTTCAAATTTGGTGGGCTTATTCAGAGAGACCCCAGACACAACCTCATCGATGAGATATTTCAACACGTGCTCTCAGCGCGCAGCGCTGAACCGATTTTGGTTCCACCTCAGCTATTTTGGTTCCACCTCAGCTACCCGGGCCCCCATACCGACACACCATAGCCGCTACACCACATCACAACGCCAAAGTTCTCGGTGGATCTTTTTCAAATTTGGACACCGTATTCAGCTACACCCCGGACACAATATCATCGATGAGATATTTCAACACGTGCTCTCAGCGCGCAGCGCAGAACTGATTTTGGTTTTTGTGTTCATTTCACCATTATAAGTAACTCTTCCTTATCTTCTCCAGTGTTTGGCGTTTATCTCCCTTCCTTCGTGTGGCTTTCCCGTTTGTAAGTTACTATTACTATTTTTAGAATGTCACTGCGCTGTCCACTGCGCTGTCCACAACGCTTCCCTTGCACCCGTAAGTTGTTCTTACTGTCAAAGTGAAAAGGTCGAATCAATTTATAGCCACGCGAAAAATACACTCTCACCTATCTCTATATATTTATAGATACAGATATGCATATATATATACGGCTTCTCTGTGTGTGTGTGTGTGTTTGTGTGTGTGTGTGGGCAAAAACCTGTGTATTGTAGAGTTCTGTTTGTGATGTGGTCTAGCGGCTTTTGTCTGTCTGTATAGTGTACAGTGTACATAAAGGGAAAGTTTGTGTGCGTGCCTGTGTGTGTTCTTAATCTAAGACAAATGTCGCCAATGTTTTTACAGAGTGACGTTAAATAAACGATTTTATCATCATTTTATCATCATCTGTCTGTATGTTCTGGCATGTGAGAAGCCACAGCAGATAATATAGGGCTAAGAAATAAGCTCTAAAATTCTCAATCCCGTTTGACAGGACTTCGCCTTCAAAGGTGATTGTGGTGAACCGCAACGCTGTCTGTCTCTGTCTCGCGCCCTTCACCCCAAATTCCCGTTTCTGAGTTACTATTTTTAGAATGTCACTGCGCTGTCCAGAACGCTTCCCTTGCACCCGTAAGTTGTTCTTACTGTCAAAGTGAAAAGGTCGAATCAATTTATAGCCACGCGAAAAATACACTCTCACCTATCTCTATATATTTATAGATATATATATATATATCCCATGACCTCCCTTCTTTGTCTCTGTTACTTCAGTATGGGTATATATGTTGTATTTTTATAGCTCAATAAATACATCATGGACTCCAAAAAATATATGATAGTGCAGATTCCGATTTGGGCAAAGGACTACTTTCCTCCCGACCTTTGACCTCGCTCGCGCCGAACAATGTGACACATTTGTATGAAGTTCTAAAATCGTATTGCACGGCTCAGAAAACCATATCAGTTGCACGCAAAAATGAATCTCAGAACTGATCTGATGTATGAGATGCAATAAGCAAAAGTTTCTTTCATTATGAAAGCAATGCAGGTCGAAAAAAACGAACATTCAACTTACAAGATAACCAGATGCTAGCGAACCAAAACAAAAACACGAGTACCCTCCCCTTGCATCGTTAGCAGACGACTTTTGAGAATCTGTCGGTAGTGTGTTTTGCCGGTGTGCGCCTTCAGCTATCAAACATCGGCTGTTTCACGTGTTTTGCGAGCAAGTCTACTCTTTTGCCTGGCTCTGCAGTAAGTCCACATATTTTTCCGTAATCCAGTCATATTCCTTCAAAATGCAATCAATCGGCGGTGACAGACGTGTCGGTCGCGTTTTCCTCTCACCCATACCAGTTTAAGTTCATCCATGCAAACACACTCGCAAAACAGTTTATCACGTAGATACATTTCAAATAGGGAGCAAATGGTTAAATCTAAACCTACATATTTGTTCCCTAAGATTTGCTTCTCTGTCAATAAGCCTAATTACACACGTTCGAGAAAAACAACGTGGAATCAATTCTGAATCGAGTAAGCCAAATGGGTCCCAAACCCGTTTCGCCCGTTCTGCCGACCTGAAACGCAAAACAAAAGAATTGTGCGCTTCAACTAAACTAATTTCTATTCGACTTCATTACTTTCTTGCAACTTATGAACCTTTACTTAAAGCTTTTAAATGGTCTGAAAGTAGTGTTACCGCGTACTTATCGATGCACTCATTCGTTTTATTTTTTCAGCGACGGTCACTTAGTTTAAGGTTGCAAAAGGGCTAAGTCTCGCTGGCAACAGTTTTACCCTGCACAGATCGCAACAGTGCCGCTAGTAGTCTACACTTTGTGTTTGATGGTAGAATGGGATATACAGATTACAACACTCGTGGTTTTTTATATGGCTTGTATTTCAGTCAAGACCCAGCGGGAATATCAATCGAGAGACACTCGCCAGAGGCTCGTGTCTCCCGATGATATTCATCCGCTGGGTCTTGACTGAAATACAAGCCATATAAAAAACCACTCGTGTTGTAACCTATACATATACGGCTTCTCTGTGTGTGTGTTTGTGTGTGTGTGTGTGGGCAAAAACCTGTGGATTGTAGAGTTCTGTTTGTGATGGGGTCTAGCGGCTTTTGTCTGTCTGTATGTTCTGGCATTTGAGAAGCCACAACAGATAATATAGGGCTAAGAAATAAGCTCTAAAATTCTCAATCCCGTTTGACAGGACTTCGCCTGCAAAGGTGATTGTGATGAACCGCCACGCTGTCTGTCTCTGTCTCGCGATTCACCCCGGCGAAGCCGGGTATTCCTCTAGTATATATATATATATATATATATATATATATATATATATATATATATATGTATAGGTTACAACACGAGTGTTTTTTTTATATGGCTTGTATTTCAGTCAAGACCCAGCGGATGAATATCATCGGGAGACACGAGCCTTTGGCGAGTGGATCTCGATTGATATTCCCGCTGGGTCTTGACTGAAATACAAGCCATATAAAAAACCACGAGTGTTGTAATCTGTATATCCCATTCTACCATCAAACACAAAGTGTAGACTACTTGCGGCACTGTTGCGATCTGTGGAGTGTAAAACGAGAGACTTGGCCCTTTTGCAACCTTAAACTAAGCGACCGTCGCTGAAAAAATAAAACGAATGAGTGCATCGATAAGTACGCGGTAACACTTGACAGAGAAGCAAATTTTAGGAAACAAATATGTAGGTTTAGATTTAACCATTTGCTCCCTATTTGAAATGTATCTACGTGATAAATTTTGATTTTGCGAGTGTGTTTGCATCCTAAACTGGTATGGGTGTGAGAAAAACGGGACCGACTTGGTGAAGTCGCACCAAGTCTGTCACCGCCGATTGATTGCATTTTGAAGGAATATGACTGGATTACGGAAAAATACACACATGTTAAGTTATTGGATACCTTCATCGCCAATGTGGACTTACTGCACAGCCAGGCAAAAGAGTAGACTTGCTCGCAAAATACGTGAAACAGCCGATGTTTGATAACGAAGCGAAGCCGGCCAAACCAGGTAAGAACGCTTCTCGGTCCCGCTACGCATGTCACCAGACCAGTGTTGTTGCTTTGAGTTTGACTAACAAACTCGAAACTGTCATTTAAAACATGAGCCAAATGTGTATTGATTGTGTGATTAGTCTATGTGACAGGGCTTCTAGTATCTGTGCTCCTATAGCTTCTGTCAGTTCCCACACCGACACTGCCAGAGAAACTGAAGACGCGCACCAAACAGTCGTCTGCTACGATGCAAGGGGAGGGTACTCGTTTTTTGTTTTGGTTCGCTAGCATCTGTGTAAGTTGAATGTTCGTTTTTTTCGACCTGCATTGCTTTCATAATGAAAGAAACGTTTGTTTATTGCATCCCATACATCAGATCAGTTCCGAGATTCATTTTTGCGTGCAACTGATACGGTTTTCTGAGCCGTGCAATACGATTTTGGAACTTCATACAAATGTGTCACATTGTTCGGCGCGAGGTCAAAGGTCGGGAGGAAAGTAGTTCTTTGCCCAAATCGGAATCTGCACTATCATATATTTTTTGGAGTCCATGATGTATTTATTGAGCTATAAAAATACAACATATATACCCAGTATGAAGTAACAGAGACAAAGAAGGGAGGTCATATATATATATATATATATATATATATATCCCATGACCTCCCTTCTTTGTCTCTGTTACTTCAGTATGGGTATATATGTTGTATTTTTATAGCTCAATAAATACATCATGGACTCAAAAAAATATATGATAGTGCAGATTCCGATTTGGGCGAAGAACTACTTTGCTCCCGACCTTTGACCTCGCGCCGAACAATGTGACACATTTGTATGAAGTTCCAAAATCGTATTGCACGGCTCAGAAAACCATATCAGTTGCACGCAAAAATGAATCTCAGAACTGATCTGATGTATGAGATGCAATAAGCAAACGTTTCTTTCATTATGAAAGCAATGCAGGTGGGAAAAAACGAACATTCAACTTACAAGATAACCAGATGCTAGCGAACCAAAACAAAACCACGAGTACCCTCCCCTTGCTTCGTTAGCAGACGACTTTTGAGAATCTGTCAGACCGTCCTTACCTGGCACGGTTGGGCTTCGCTATCATCAGCTGTTTCACGTGTTTTGCGAGCAAGTCTTCTCTTTTGCCTGGCTCTGCAGTAAGTCCACATTGGCGATGAAGGTATCTAAGAACTTAACATGTGTGTATTTTTCCGTAATCCAGTCATATTCTTTCAAAATGCAATCAAGCGGCGGTGACAGACTTGGGTCCTGTTTTCCTCGCACCCATACCAGTTTAGGTTCATGCAAACACACTCGCAAAACATGTAGATACATTTCAAATAGGGAGCAAATGGTTAAATCTACATATGTGTTCCCTAAAATTTGCTTCTCTGTCAATAAGACTAATTGTATAATAATGCGTTCGAAAAAAACAACGTGGAATCGATTCTGAATCGAGTCGAGTAAGCCAAATGGGGGCCAAACCGGTTTCCCCGTTCCGCCGACCTGAAACGCAAAAGAATTGTGCGCTTCAACTAAATGGATTTCTATACGACTTCATTACTTTCTTGCAACTTATGAACCTTTACTTAAAGCTTTTAAACGGTCTGAAAGTAGTGTTACCGCGTACTTATAGATGCACTCATTCGTTTTATTTTTTCAGCGACGGTCACTTAGTTTAAGGTTGCAAAAAGGCCAAGTCTCGCTGAAAACACTGTTTCATACTCCACAGATCGCAACAGTGCCGCTAGTAGTCTACACTTTGTGTTTGATGGTAGAATGGGATATACAGATTACAACACTCGTGGTTTTTTATATGGCTTGTATTTCAGTCAAGACCCAGCGGGAATATCAATCGAGAGCCACTCGCCAAAGGCTCGTGTCTCCCGATGATATTCATCCGCTGGGTCTTGACTGAAATACAAGCCATATAAAAAACCACTCGTGTTGTAACCTATACATATATATAGTTAGAACACCCTGACGAAGGCCACGAGGCCGAAATATTGGTGAAAACGTGAAGGCTTGTTTTGGTTATTTTTTCCATATTTGTATATATATATATCCCATGACCTCCCTTCTTTGTCTCTGTTACTTCAGTATGGGTATATATGTTGTATTTTTATAGCTCAATAAATACATCATGGACTCCAAAAAATATATGATAGTGCAGATTCCGATTTGGGCAAAGAACTACTTTCCCCCCGACCTTTGACCTTGCGCCAAACAAATAGATTGTAATACACTCTTAATTGCTTTGCTGCTAAAGAGTTCTATCCGCAGTTTTATTAACCCGTGCATAACACTAGTTTGAACAGTCGAACACTATCACAATGCCCATGGCTACAAACCAAAACAAAAAAACGAGTACCCTCCCTTGCATCGAAGCAGACGACTGTTAGTGAGAGTCTGTCACACAGGTCTGTCAGCAGTGTCGGTGTGGGAACTGACAGAAGCTAGGGAGCACAGATAATAGAAGCCCTGTCACATAGACTAATCACACAATCAATACACATTTGGCTCATGTTTTAAATGACAGTTTCGAGTTTGTTAGTCAAACTCAAAGCAACAACACTGGTCTGTTGTCATGCGTAGCGGGACCGCCGGAGAAGCGTCCTTACTGCATGGTTTGGGGTGGCTTCGCTTCGTATCAAACATCGGCTGTTTCACGTATTTTGCGAGCAAGTCTACTCTTTTGCCTGGCTCTGCAGTAAGTCCACATTGGCGATGAAGGTATCCAAGAACTTAACATGTGTGCATTTTTCCGTAATCCAGTCATATTCCTTCAAAATGCAATCAATCGGCGGTGACAGACTTGGTGTCAGCAATTCGCGACTTCACCAACTGGGTCCCGTTTTCCTCACACCCATACCAGTTTAGGTTCATCCATGCAAACACACTCGCAAATCAGTTTATCACGTAGATACATTTCAAATAGGGAGCAAATGGTTAAATCTAAACCTACATATTTGTTCCCTAAAATTTGCTTCTCTGTCAATAAGCCTGATTGTATAATAATACGTTCGAGAAAAACAACGTGGAATCGATTCTGAATCGAGTAAGCCAAATGGGTGCCAACCCGGTTTCGCCCGTTCTGCCGACCTGAAACGCAAAACAAAAGAATTGTGCGCTTCAACTAAATTGATTTCTATACGACTTCATTACTTTCTTGCAACTTATGAACCTTTACTTAAAGCTTTTAAATGGTCAGAAAGTAGTGTTACCGCGTACTTATCGATGCACTCATTCGTTTTATTTTTTTCAGCGACGGTCACTTAGTTTAAGGTTGCAAAAGGGCCAAGTCTCGCTGGCACCAGTGTTTCACTCTCCACAGATCGCAACAGTGCCGCTAGTGGTCTACAATTTGTGTTTGATGGTAGAATGGGATATACAGATTACAACACTCGTGGTTTTTTATATGGCTTGTATTTCAGTCAAGACCCAGCGGGAATATCAATCGAGAGCCACTCGCCAGAGGCTCGTGTCTCCCGATGATATTCATCCGCTGGGACTTGACTGAAATACAAGCCATATAAAAAAACCACTCGTGTTGTAACCTATACATATATATATATATATATATATAGAGAGAGAGAGAGAGAGAGAGAGAGAGAGAGAGAGAGAGAGAGAGAGAGAGAGAGAGAGAGAGAGAGAGAGAGAGCGAGAGAGAGAGAGAGAGAGAGAAAGCGAGAGAGAGAGAGAAATAGAGAGAGAGAGAGAGAGAAAGAGAGAGAGAGAGAGAGAAAGAGATAGAAAGAGAGAAAGAGAGAGAGAGAGAGAGGAAGAGAGAGAGAGCGAGAGAGAGAGATTGATTGATTGATTGACATTTATTTTTCGAGGCTGCCCTTGCTCATTGAGGGGTATCACAGTAAGTGAATAACAAGAAGAAATAGAAATTAAGTATACTATAATACAAATTACATAATTAGCATGTCAAGCAACCAATAAGACATTTCAAGATGCAAGATTCTTAAGCTATGCTTGAAATTTATATATCAAAGAAGTTGTTTGCATACAAATATCCTTCGTGCATCATATAGAATTATGTTTGTTCAATACAATCAGAGAGTGATATTTTGCCAGCTGCCTAATAATATTTCTTACACGTTTTGCAAGAGAAACAGCATGTAATGTTTCTTGAAAGATGTTTCATGGATTTGTAATTTAATACTATCAGGAATGGAGACATAGACACAGAGAGAGAGAGAGAAAGAGAGAGAGAGAGAGAGAGAGAGAGAGAGAGACAGAGACAGAGACAGACAGACAGACAAACAGACACACATAGAAAGAGAGAGACAGAGAGAGAGAGAGAGAGCAGCGTAGAATCATGTTACTGTTGGTTAACAAATGCAGACAAAGTAATCCTCATTATACGTATAAACACTTACATTTGACAGCTAGCTCGGCAGTTTTATTCTCGCTTGTACCAGGTACAAAGCACGTGAAGTTTCCCGTGTCTTCACAGCTGGCGCGAAATTCGGCCGATATGTTGTTGTCGTTTGCCTCCGCGACCTGTAGTAAGTTTTGTCTGGCATCCAGCAGTAAAATTTGCTTTGCCTCAGGGGAAATGGGATAACCCTTCTTCCAGTTGCAAACGACTTTCAAGACCGTGTCTTCATCCACAATGACCGGATTCCTTTTGATATCGCTTGTCTTGCTGGAGTAGATAGCAAGATCTGTTGCTTTGGCTGGATCTAGGAATAAAATATATGATTATGATGACCACACCAACGACGTAGCTTCCTGCTGTCAGATATATTTCATTTGCGCCGCACTCGCCCATCACCTTGCCAAATACATCTTCATTTCACCAATCACATTTTGAATTAAGAACGAAGCATACTGCGGTACATAAAATTGTACATTTATATTGCGATTATGCTAGCCTCATGTTTGTTATTGTTTTGCGTTGCATCAGCAAAGTCTTACCACACTAACGGGACAGCATACAATTTGACTTGCTTGCATGTTCAATGTTCAGGCTAGGTGCGACCGTAACATGCGTACTATTAATCTATCAAGGACTAGTTGTGTATTTGCATCTTAACAAATAATCGATACAGGCCTAACACTTATATGTTTCTGGTGTGTAGTGAAAGAAGGCTATGTTCTCCAATCACACAATCCAATGGTGTAACTGTATCTCGCCTTTCCTATTATCAGTTTGACAATGACTGCATGATACATTCGAGCTCCAAAACCTAGTACACAATTCAGTGTCACACCATCTGAAATAAAGACAGCTTCGCGTAATATTTCTGATTGGTGGTTATGTTCAATTGGTTCCAGTGGTCAGGAAAAACAAAAATTGCAGATACTGCATTGTGTTTGTGCTTTTAGATTAAAGGACCATAACAGGCTCTTTTTAAGGTCAGTTAAAGCAGTTGGGGTTGATTTAATGATATAGGTAAGCATCTAAAGATGCAAAAACCGAACGGTAAATCACAGCTTTTGTGTTGCATCAGTCTAATTTTACACAACATGCATGCTCAAAAAGCGGCCAAATTCGTCTGCTACGCGAGACTTCAAAATCCCCGGGCGGCAAGCCGTTGGCTGTGACGTCACAGCCAGGCATCGGAAGCGGAAGTAGCGACGCTCGGTCTGCGTCTTTGCTGCAGCCGTGGATGCGCGCGTACTCCCGACATCATGCCGAGAGAGTGTGCTGCTGCCGTATGTTCGGAGTTGCAAACAAAGGACTCGGGCTTGAGTTTTCATTTGTTTTCATCCGACTCAAGGCTCAAGCAGAAATGGGCTGTGAAAATTAATCGGCTGGACCCCAAAAAAACAACAAAACAACAACAACAACAACAACAACAACAACAACAACAACAACACTATTGTTGAGAAACCAGCGACACTACATCAACAATAACAATAACAACAACACCATTGTTGAGAAACCAGCGAAACTACATCAACAATAACAACAACAACCTCAACAACTACAACCACAACAGCATTGTTGAGAAACTTCCAGCGAAACTGTATCAACAATAACAAAAACAACAACCACAACACAGGACAACATTGGGCAACAACTACAACAACAACAACGACGACAACAACACTGACAACAACTCAAAAACCAAGAACAACTACAATGTCAACAACACCACCAACAACAGCTTTACACTAATAAACAGTAGGTGGAACACGATTGATTTGATACGTAACAACCTTGATTTCATCTACGACGACGACAACAACGACATCAACTCAAATTCGAGAACATTATTATACGTCTTCAACAACATAACCAACAACAAATCCGATAGAACTTCAACTACACTCTCAACAGTGATCATGGGCTGCCTAATCCATTTGCTGAGTCTGGCAGACATTTGACTTCCACCCTTGAGAGAGAATGGTTTTTCCTCGTAAACTTTGTGCCTCAAACCTGACTAAGAGGATACAACTCTACATTAATCCCCGATTATCAACCCAGCTAGATGGGACACTGATACGGTACAGCTATTTGCTCGCCGGCTCCTAAGCCACTCCCCCAGCCTGTATGTCTACACACTGACACCAATTGTTAACCCGTGATTTGTAAAAAATGTAACAAATATTTTACAAATTACGTCGAACCTAAAACCGCGATTTGTAAAAATGTAAACAAATTATTTAATTAATTTCTCTATTCAGCCTATTGTCCCATCGCTGGGAAATTCGGATCGCTTCCTCCCAGTGGAAAGCTAGCAGCAACAGAGTCGCGCTACCCCAAAGTCAAGGGATCCATTAGATTTGTTTTTGTTTCGTTTTTTTTCTGTATTGTCCTATATCGCTGGCGAATTCGGATCGCTTCCTCCCAGTGAAAAGCTAGTAGCAACAAGAGTCGCGCTTGTGGTCCAAGTTGTGGAATGTATCCAAGTTGTGGAATGTATCCAAGTTGTGGAATGTGTCCAAGTTGTGGCAATGTGTCCAAGTTGTAGTATTTGTCCAAGATGTGGTATGTGTCCAAGTTGTGGTATGTGTTCAAGATGTGGTATGTGTCCAAGATGTGGTATGTGTCCAAGTTGAGGTATGTGTCCCAGATGTGGAATGTGTCCAAGATGTGGTATGTGTCCAAGATGTGGTAATGTGTCCAAGATGTGGTATGTGTCCAAGTTGTGGTATGTGTCCAAGACGTGGTAATGTGTTGACGTTGTGGTATGTGTCCAAGTTGTGGAATGTGATGGGACAATAATAAGAATAAGAATAAGAATACTTTATTATCTCATAGAGAAATTCAGGCGTGAAATACAGAAATGAACAAAATATAATAGATTCATTGACTTTGGGGTAGCGCGACTCTGTTGTTGTTAGCTTTCCACTGGAAGGAAGCGACCCGAATTTCCCAGCGATGGGACAATTAAGAAAAGAAAAAAAATCCCATAGATTCCTTGACTTTGGGGTAGCGCGACTTTGTTGCTGCTAGCTTTCCAATGGGAGGAAGTGACCCGAATTTCCCAGCGACGGGACAATCTAGTAATGGAAAAAAAATCTAAACATAAACAGTCGCGCTACCCCAAAAGTCAAGGGATTTTGTTTTTGTGCCTTGACTTTGGAGATGACAAGAAAATATCGGGAGCATTAACGTGACTGATTTGTAAACAAAATTACTAATCACGGGGCGCTCAGACCCTTGCTTTCAACCCCCAGGCTCAAAACTGCAAGGTTCAGCAGCTAAAGTTGCTTCACTGTTTGTGACGTCGTCGGAATTTTACCCAGAATTCACCACTTCCGTACTCTCGCAGACGTTTGCGATACAATGGCCGCCAGATCTGAACGCGAAAACGCCTCGCTTCAGTCGGATTATGGCCCAAAACAATTCCGAAATAAACTAAACCCTGTGAGGGAAGGTGAGAAAACAATTTCCTACGGCATGCATATGCCTGGTTAACCTAAGTCACGCCAAAACGCAAATAAAAGCGTTTTTGACACACAAAAAAGCCTGTTGGGGTCCTTTAAACACTTTTGTTTAGCAGGTCTTTCTCGAGAAGAGTGTTGACATGTTAGTGTTATTATCTGTTTTGACTTATTGCACTACAGGAAATCTGGGTCTGTTTCATACGGACACTATTCAATGAGAAAGACCGGTGTATCATTACTTAAAAAATAAAGTTTAATTTTTACATTGTGGCAAGGATGCTGATGTAACTTAATTGCTTCAAACCGATGACACCCCCACTGGAGGACAGTAATTATTTTGAATTTGATCATAAACACTAACTGACAAGGCCGGTAGTCACAAGTAGATCATCATACAAGCCTTTAACCACCATTACGTTCAGTTGACGCACGGTCATGCATATGCCCTATGGCCTTTGCCTTTTATGCAAACAGACGGGGGTTTCCCGGACTAAAAATAAAATACGGGATTGTGGGAAAGTTGTTTAAGGGCACCTATGCACATTACATTCGATTTTCAGTACACGACTCAAGACCTTTGGAATGAATCAAAATGAATAATTTCAAGTATAACAAGTTCAGCAAAGACCCCTCAACAATGGAAACATTGAGAAAACAAGTTTTAAAACGTTCTTAACAATTACCGTACCGGCTTCAAACCCGAGACTGCCGGGTCAGTGAGCTAGCGTTCTACTGCTGAGCCAACCTGGCACATAATTATCTGGGGTGAAACTATAAATTTGAACTGCAAACATACATTACACGTGAGTTCTCGAGCATGTGTCAATTCATCGGGTTCCGAGTTTCTTTGTTCGTATTTGTGTATTGTGCGTTCTTTCGATCTCACCATTGCATGTTGTCGCGGTGATACCAATAGGGCATTTCACAAAAGCCGAAGTTACAAAACACATATGAAATGAATAATTCGGGGAAATCGAACACTGGAAGTACTGAATAATTATGCAACTGCTTGATTATTTGGATTTATGAAATCATTCAAAACCTTTGGAATGAACAAATATGAATACATACAACAATTACGAGTTCAGAAAACAACAACAAAGTTTGTTTTGCTTTAATTGCTCCATTTGAAGTTGTCCAAAATCACAAGTTGTGTCAGATGACCCTTATGTTGAAACCAAGGTCAATAACGGTCGTCTGTTAGAATCAAAGCGAGATAATTCAAAAATCGAACATGATTTTTAGATCGATCACTTGATAACATTTACATTGATATATGATAGCATGTTACTGTTGTATGATGTACGCATACAACTTGTTAAATTCAGAGGCAAACTTCTCAATAATGTTTACACAGACTGTAATGATAATAACTATAACAATCATTACTTTTGGAGTGCGCTAACAATCACCTGTGCCCTTTCTTTCCATCTGATAAGATTATTCTCATTCTTCGTTTTACTCCACATTACCAAATGACGATTTAGCCAAGTGGCTAACAGAAAGCACAAGTGATAGATCAATTCGAGCATTTAGAAGTCCAATGCAGTCCAAAGTAGCGGGACCCACTTTCATTTTTCATTGTTTCTTTACATACGTGATGCATTTATTGCTCAGTGTTTGGCTTCAATGCAACTCTGTATCTG